>NC_139829.1:31348482-31370982 GCF_963691815.1 Echiichthys vipera | reverse complement strand
GACAAGACGCACAAAAACTCCGAGGTCTACGGAAAGATCTGGAAACAAAGCCACGCATCGCCATGACGTCATCAATGCGTGTGACGTGTTACGGCGTGATGACGTATAGGCAGCAAGAAGCATTCTCCGAGGCCCAGGTAGTGTGAGTACAAACGGGCCTGGAGGGGGGGACAAGGACCCTAAAGCACGGGGCACAGGCCTCGTGCTCGTACACGTGCGCACGCTCGTGCTCGTACATGTGCAAACGTGCTTTACTAAAGCCCACCTCTCCCAAACAGGCCGTGGACGGCAAGCGTGCCGCTCCTAGGCGCGGTACGGTTGCACTCACACTGGTCAAAGGAACTAGGCTTCAGCCATGAAGCGTGCTTGGGCACGGTACGAAGGCACAGTGGGAGTGCGCCCTAACAGAGTACAACTTTAATAGGGGCTGAGCAGCTCATAAATGTCCCATTCAGCTCTAAAGTACGGTGCGGCAACGTGAATGTGCCTCTGCCTCTTCATTTACTTAAATGTCTATGGATGTTTTTCACAAGAGTCCGTTTGAATGAGCGATGGACTGTGAAAGCAAAGACAGGGATGTTAATCGAATCCTATTTCTCTGTGAAGTGTCTGCGTCTGTAAAGGAAGCATAGATACATCGTAGCCTTGACCCCGGGCGCTGAATGAAAACCATCTGATGCACCGCCTCATTTCAATCTGCTGTTTAATCATTCAGGCTGTTTAAAGCGACCTGGGCTTTCTAACCATGCGTAGAGGTGTGTGGAGTGCGCTTACGGGACTGATATTATCTTTCACACGTTGCTGTCAGTTGTAAATTAGAACGATTTGCGTCAATGTGGCGCTCTATTTATGGAGCCGGAGGAAGAAGATGATTCAGACTTTGATAATCACACAATCGCTGTTGGTGGAAACATTTACTGGTGATTTCTATGGGATTCGTTCAAGTCAAATTTTAAAAAATGCAGCCAATGCACGTCCAAGTCAACGACTACAGGGGATCCAGGCCCCCAGGACGGCGCCCCCGCAGGCAGGACAGACCGAGCTCCCGGAGTGGAGGGCCCCCAAACTCAGAGACAATAAATAAAATAGGCAGTAAAAGACATAAAAAACCTCCTAAAACCACATAAATGATTGGAAATATGAAGCACTGAGAGCAAAACATAAGTTAAGAATAAGATAAGAGTCAAAAGACAGTTAAAAGCATCAATAGACTGAGGGCGCCCTCCCACTGTGCGTCCGTCCCGTGCCCCGTGCTTTAGGGTCCTTGTCCCCCCTCCAGGCCCGTTTGTACTCACACTACCTGGGCCTCGGAGAATGCTTCTTGCTGCCTATACGTCATCACGCCGTAACACGTCACACGCATTGATGACGTCATGGCGATGCGTGGCTTTGTTTACAGATCTTTCCGTAGACCTCGGAGTTTTTGTGCGTCTTGTCGACTGTTTTTGAATCTTTTCATCGACCAAATCTGCAGTAAACACTCCACCTCCGCATCACACCAACGTCAACCTTTCACCGCCATTGTTTGAAATGTCCGCGCATGGTCCCTCCTTCTTTTTTCTACGTCCCAACAGGCGCACAGGAAATGGCGATGCGTGGCTTTGTTTACAAATCTTCCTGTAGACCTCGGAGTGAAACAAACAAGGTGATTAACGTTCAATACCTTTATGTCGGGGTCTGCAGACACGTCCTCCATGTTCTGCGTAGGTGACATTAGCAGAACACAAACCAGGGGCCTGAATCTGCAGGTCTCCGGGTCTGCAGACACGGGCTCCTCAGGGTGCAGGCACTCAGATGGGTTTCATACAACCTGAGAAGGACGCAGGGCATTTTTTAAAAGTGTACCTACGACGGTCGTTAAGACTCAATAGAGCACTAACCAAACCTACTTCCCACCAACGACTGGACCAGGACCAGGACCAGGACCAGGACCAGGCTGAGACTGGACCAGGACCAGCACTAACGAAGTCCAAACGACTGTCACTCTAATGACGGTCGTTGGCACTTGGAGCCCAAAGGGTTCCAGTGACATCATCGGCCTGTGAGAGGTTAAATACCTGGATCTCCACACCAGTTAGTTGGTCCAGTCCCAGTCTGGTCCTGGTCCAGTCGCAGCCTGGTCCTGGTCCTGGTCCAGTCCCAGCCTGGTCCTGGTCCAGTCCCAGTCTGGTCCTGGTCCAGTCGCAGCCTGGTCCTGGTCCTGGTCCTGGTCCTGTCCCTGGTCCTGGTCCTGGTCCAGTCCCAGCCTGGTCCTGGTCCAGTCGCAGCCTGGTCCTGGTCCTGGTCCTGGTCCAGTCCCAGCCTGGTCAGATGCGTACATGAACTGATGAAGCCTCTTGAATGAGAGGTGAAACGTCTTCCTAGACAAATAACCAAGTCCAGTTGCTTTGGACTGAAACTGCTTTGGGGATAACGACGACCTGGACACATGAGAACCTTCACAGGACCGGGACCGTCGAGGCAAGTTTAAAAACACCTGTTTTCATTCCACAGGTGAACACGTTCATTGGAAACAGGTGAGTTTCATGATTGGGGATTAAAGGAGCGTCCCTGAAAGGCTCAGGCAAACAGTCCAACAGTTAAAGAACAACGTTTCTCAACGTACATCTGCAACGAGTTTAGTGATTTCATCATCTTCAGTCAAGAATGTCATAGAAAGATTCAGAGAACCTGGAGAAATCTCTGCACGTGGGCAGAAAGGCTGAAAACCAACAGTGAATGCTGCGACCTTCGATCCCTCAGGCAGCGCTGCATTAAAGACTGTCACCACGTGGGCTCAGGAGCACTTCAGGAAACCATTGTGAGTTAACACAGTTCAGCTACATCTACAAGTTAAAACTCACTCACATCCATCTTCAACCGCTTGTCCCTGTCGAGGGGGAGCTGGAGCCGATCCCAGCTGACATCGGGCGTGAGGCGGGGTCCACCCTGGACAGGACGCCAGTCCATCACAGGACACATAGAGACGAACAGAGACAGACGACCATTCACACCTACGGGTGATTTAGAGTCATCAAAGAACCGAACACGTGCACGTCTTTGGACTGTGGGAGGAAACCGGAGAACCCGGAGAAAACCCACGCAGACAACATGCACACTCCACACAGAAGGGCCTCAGCCGGGATTCGAACCAGGAACCCTCTTGCTGTGAGGCGACAGTGCTAACCACCACACCACCGTGCCGCCCTCAAGTTAAAACTCTACCATGCAAAGAGAAAGCCAAATATTAACAACACGCAGAAACACAGCTGACTTCTCTGGACCCGAGCTCATCTGAGACGGACTGACCCAAGGTAGAGAAGTGTGCTGTGGTCTCACAAGTCCACATTTACAACGTCTTGTCCTCAGGGCCACAGTGAGTGCCCACGGCATCATAACTGTAACTTGCACATCTGTGAAGGCCCCATTAATGCTGAAAGGTTCATACAGGTGTTGGAGCAACATCTGCTGCCGTCCAAGCAACGTCTGTTTCAGGGACGTCCTGCTTATTTCAGCGAGACAATGACGGGACACGTTCTGCAGGTGTAACAACAACGTGGCTTCGTAGTAGAAGAGTGCAGGTACTACACGGGCCTGCTGCGGTCCACACCTGTCTCCCATTGAAAATGTGTGGACTGTTGAATAACTCTGTTGATGTTGGGCTGCCGTCAGCATCAGTAAGGGTCGAGGATCAGCCTGCGTCCTCACTGACAGCCCGTTAGATCCTCCGGCTCAGCGCAGGTGACATTTACCCAAGTCCCCACCACAGGAAGAAAGGGAGGAAGCTCCGTCAGCGTCAGTGCTCTGAGTGTCCACTAGGGGCAGGTTTCATAACAGAGCAGTTTCTCATTGAGCCCCATGTTAAACAGGCCGTTTACACAGCATCATTAAACCTGTTTAAGGACAAAAGAACATTCTAGTCTGTGTGTTTAGCTCAGATCTCCATGACAACACTGAGGGGGGGGGGGGGGGTTGGGGTTATTTTCTTGTAGGTTAAAGTTTATGAATAATTAGGGGCGTGGCCTCTTGAATGACAGCTAGCCTCTGGCCCTCACTTCTCCTCGGAGGTAAACGTCAGCCAGATGGACGTACGCCCCTCCCCCCAACGTCACATACATGCCTTTTTTTGGTCAATCTGACAAGATGGAGACTCCCGTAGGCGAGGAGGATGGGATCAAGTTGAGGGAACGGACCCCGACGGAGACACTACGTCCGTTTTTTCAATCTGTGGGTCTACAACCCTCAGGATCCTTTAAGACATTTAAAATGAGCGTCTTGTGGCGTCCAACCTCAGCAGCGATGGCGTGCTACAACAATCCTGCCACACTCAAAGACAGAACACGACGTGAAAGAGATTTAAGTGAAGATTTTTCCTTTTTGAGGCTCTGGTCTTAAACTTTGAGCAGCTGCTGAAAAAAAGCCCGTTTCTGTTGAAATGCAGGTTTTTAATAAATGGCCTAGTTTATGTGTTTTTTGTCCCTTGCTCCCGTTTCTTGTTTTGGCATTTTTTGTTTTTGTCAAAGATTTGATGGTTCATCATAATAAAAGCTCGGGTTTGTGAAGCGTCTTTTCAAAAGGACCCAAGGACACATTACATGCAAAGTACTTTCATATCAGAAAATACCGGAGACTCTTGAGAGCCACAGATTACCTCCGCGGGCGATGTGCTTATTGTTAAAGACATGTTTTTGTTGTGTGTGTGTGCATTTTTTGGAAATAACAGCAGCTTGTTTTTGTTGTCTTGGCCCAGTACATGAGTTCATTTGGCAGGTTTACAGCAGATCGCCCCCCCCAGCAGGCGGAAAACACACTTTCTGTGTTGCTTTTAATGAGTATTTTGAGCGCGCTGAGCAACAGGTCAGGGACAAACACGTCCGCACTTTGTTCCACACAGCTTTAAGCTCACACCTGGTTATCCACCAATGAGCTCAGCATCACTGACTCCACAGAGATCGCACCGGTTTCCATCATCGCCTCGTCTCCGCGTGGAAAAGACAAACGTACATACAGAGAAAAATGGAGGCGAGCCGGCGTGCACTTGCATAACGTTCACATTTATTTGGTTTCAAGTCCTAAAACATTCTAAACATGCTTTTAACACGTAATGGATCACATTCTTCACAGGTAGTTAAAGTAACGAGAGCAGACAAGAGATTTCTGAAGAGGAAAAAAAAAAAACATTCAAACTTTTCGTTCGTCTGTGCGCGGGCGGCGACAGAGCGTAAAAGCTATTTCTTTCCCTGAGATATGTCGAGACTCTTCTGCTCTTTAACTCAAACTCTTCTCTTCTTGTGCTCCTATGCTCCTATCCTATGATTCGAAACGGCGGCGAGAGGGGGTCGACCCCGAGCTCAAACGTGGGCCTCGGCGGACGGTGCGACCGTGGCAGGATGTGGAAACGCGGCACCTGGAGCGCGCGGTAACGGTGAGTAACAGGTGAGTACGCGACTCTCCGTGTGTCTCCGTTAATAGTTGTAAAAATGTCTCAATGGCTTATTTGTGCAGCGTCTTACTCACGTTTCCACCTCATGTCAAAACATTAACAAGCTCTTTTCAGAACCACGTGATCCAGAGCTCTAACAGTGTCACACATACGTTGGTTTGAACTCTACAAAACCCGCCTTCACCTTCAAAATTCAGCCCACCGGCCACTTTATTAGGTACACTCGTACAACGTACACAAACGCATGTTGCATCCTTTCTGAGCTTTGCCTCCACGCTGTTACTACGTCACACGCTTCAGTGATCTGATTGGTTGGTTTGGCCCGTATGTTGGTGATGGACAGATGGTTTATCCAATCAGCAACCAGGTTTTTCGCCCCTTCCCAAAAGATCTCCAGTTACCAGATAGGCTGAGAGAACGAGACTCAACCCGTCCGGAGGAGTCAGGTTATGTGTAAACGTGTTGCACGCCTCTCGATGTAAAGCACGCAGTTCAACACCGTCGCTATCTCAATAACAACATGTAGTTCGATTAATACGTCTCTGACAGCGTCGATCGTAACTGAACATTACTACTACTACTTTGTGATGTTGTTGCATTGGCTCACAGTAGATTGCACAAGTGTACCCAACAAGTAGTAAGACAGGGTGTTAGTTTAAAGCAGGGGTGTCCAAGTGATCCAGTAAAGAGTCGCTGTGGCTGCAGGTTTCAATTCCAACCAATCAAAATCACACCTGATCCAACAAATCAACTGTGTGAAGGCGGTTCAGGTGATTGCATGAGTCGAGTCAGGTGTGTTTTTGCTTGGTTGGGATTGAAACCTGCAGCCACAGCGACTCTTTACTGGATCACTTTGACACCCCTGCTTTAAAGGCAGCGCCGGGCGTCATCACGTTCCATATCAGTCGCCCAAGGCCGGGAGCTTCTATTCAAAAGACACACGAGTCTGACCCCAGTGACAACACCGCACTGCCGGTCTGCAGTCGCGAGCCGCAGCGCCAAGGTCGCACGAGTGAGCATGTAAACAAGAGGAGATGTCAGTTTGACCACAGTTGCACCCTCTGATTGATAATCAATCACGCGCTCCGATATGATACGGTTCTATCGTCCGTCACCTTCAACCTTCTCACTTATAAACAAACACCGACGGGGCGCAGTGGAAAAACAGCGTCGTATCACGATGTGACGGATACAGCGCGCACAGCAAACGGCCGCTCCGTGAGATAATGAGACGCGTTCTCCAAAAAGGTCGACGCAGGAAAATAAAGCACCGGTTCAAACTGCAGCATACTGAGCGTGCATCACATCACATCACACCGACGCTTAATCAGCACACTGACATTGACATTCTTTCATCGTCGGCGTTGGATTCACGATAACGGGGCAGAGGGGAAACAAAAGGTGACGCTAAGAGAAAGAAAAACAGGAGGAAGAGGGTCCCTGAAGCGAGAGATCAGGGTTCACAGCCGGGTCAGAGGGAATAAAAGTGAGGTAGAGAGATTACGAGGCAACGCGTTAACGCAAGAACAGGCGTCGGAGCTTGTTATGAATCCGGGAGGTCACTGAGTGAAATAAGAGACACAAAACAAGAGAACATTGGTGCAATGAAACCAATAAATAAGACAAAAAAAAGGGAAAAATTCACCTATTTGAAAGAAAGCAACATGATGACACATAAAGAGGTAGTTTCAGTACAGAAATTGCAAATGACACATATCCCTTGTCTGCAAAATAAACAAAAAAACACAAGTACAGAGAATAAAAAGAACACTTTCTTCAGCGCGCGCGTCAAAATGCGACGGTTGGACGGCAGTGAGGTAGCCGCGGGGACTTTGACTCTACGCGGATGACCGCAGGCCGGGGTTGATGTTATTTGCTGCTACATTAAAGGAAGAACCCCCCCCCCCTTCAGATCCTCTTCCACTGTCAGATCTCAGCGTCTCGGATGTTCCCCGTGCATTCCTGGAGTTACTTTGAGGTGAAGTGTCGACCACCCTGAACCTTTCTCTGCCGCTCCGGCTACGGTTGGAGGTCCGCAGACTCCCTCGCTCTGGACGCCTGATATTTATTTAGATGTTGTTTTTAAGAGAAATCTACGAGGGAACTCAATTGTTGCTTTCTCAGCAGTGGGAAAGGACTGTAGGGGGATTCTTCCTCTCAGGATACACCACGTCACGCGGATGACGAAGAGCACATACCCCTGAGATCACGCCGTGTCAGGGTCACTTCACCAAAACAACAGAAACACTCACTCACGCGTGGTTCTGTCTGGTTGTTGTGGATTTGATCAGCCTAGATTTTGAGGTACTGGTGTCTGAGATTTCTGCTGCAACTCTAATTAAATTACAATAACAGAAATCTCAGAGGCAGAGTTTGTAATCAACCCAAACTTTACCCACTGGGTAAGTGAGAAGATGTTGCTTCATTGTAGTTAAAGTGGATCTTCCAGCGTAAAATCATCCCACGGTCTTTTTTTGGGCAAATACACATCAAATAAACCTGTTTTTGGTGTAACAACCATTAACGGAGAAATCCAGGAGAGTCGCTAACAGTGATTAGCTCGGGGCAGTACGATGAAGGCATTCAAAGGTCTTTTTTAACCACTAATGCTGCTGAAAATAACAGCAAACCTCTGCAGCAGCATGAGAAGAGTCCCTACACACACAGCAAAGCACCAACAGCGTAGTTAGTGAACCCGCTGGTGGTTTTGAGTCTTTTTGTGGTGGTTTTGCATCTATTTTGAGTCATTTTGCATCTTTTTGTGGTGGTTTTGCATCTTTTTGTGATGGTTTTGCATCTTTCTCACATTTAAGCACGACCTTCAGTCACATTTATTAATTGACGCCTATATTTAACCACTAATGCTGCTGAAAATAACAGCAAACCTCTGCAGCAGCATGAGAAGAGTCCCTACACACACAACAAAGCACCAATGGGCTCCTTCCACTGTAATGGACTTTACTATGAGAGGAGCTGGTACAGGGGCCAGTAGGTAAGTCTTTAAAACACTCTTTTAATAAACTCTGGCTTCACTAACTACGCTGTTGCTGCTTTGTTGTGTGTGTAGGGACTTTTCTCATGCTGCTGCAGAGGTTTGCTGTTATTTTCAGCAGCATTAGTGGTTGAAAAAGACCTTTGAATGCCTTCACCGTGCTGCCCCGAGCTAATCACTGTTAGCCACGTCCGCCTGTTGGCGACTTTCCCGGATTTCTCTGTTAATTGATACACGAAAAAAAAATGTCTCCATGGATTTAGTGTCTAAAAAGACCCTGGGATGATTTTACGCCGGAGTTTCACTTTAAGGTGAATTTACCCCTCGCGCCTCAGAAGCCTGTGTGATTAAAAATGCACATTTTAGCAAAGAATAGTCTCCGCACGCCCGTCTTAGTCGCTCTGAGGATCCCGTTGGTAGAAAACGAGTGTAATTTCATGCGGCGTTGGAACCACGGATGGCTCCAAAACATCACGTTTGCATAAAAAAAAAGATTCAAATAATACATAGAAGGCTGTGAGGTGTCAGTATCGTCCGTATAAAACCTGGCTGACGTCGCCTGAATAATACTTTATTTCTTAAACCACAGTGGACAAGGGAATGAGTTCATTAAAATCATGTCCAAAAAAAACAAAAACAACAACAAAACAATTCATTTAAAGTTTAGAAAATGATAAAGGGTTCGTCTTCACTCGCAAAAAAACAACAAAAAAAGACAATCGATACGTGAAAAACCCAAAACATTCACATCATAACTACTAAAGGTACATACAAAAAAATCAAAAAGAGGTTAACTGAACCATTTGAGAGGAGAACGCTGCATCGGAGCAGCGGTGGTGTTAAGGCTGCGCGCGGAGACGCGGAGGGAGACGATGCAGAGACGACGCGGCGTCCTGGAGATGCCAGCGCCTCTCGCTTTGTCCGTCGCCAATGCCAAGAGAAAAAATCCACCCTGAGTGTCTCATCTTCAAACTACATCCACTTTCACCGAATAGAGGGGTGGAGGGTGGGGGTGGGGGGACCTTGAGGGAAATAACATGGAAAAGAAAAAACGCTTTTCTACAGAGGACCTACAATGTCCTGGAACCTACGCCTACTAACACTACAAGTACATCAGCGTGGTCGCTGAGTTACTCCTGAATGCAATACATAACACTCACTTTACCCTGTTTAGATTCAGCTCGGCAGGAGCCTGAGCGAGAGGAGCACACTGGGTGGGCGGGCAGTGGCCGAGGTCAAAGGTCAGGGTCTCTGAAACCTCACCGTCGTGTGCAAAAAGAGAGTCGTTGCGAGGACTGCATTTTGTCCGCGTTTCGAGTTGTTCTTACGTCGTGAAACGGCGGAAAACTAGAGAAATCCAAGAAGAAGAAGTAGAAGAAGAGGAAATGATCATCCCGTACTTCAAAAATAAAGACCATTTATCTGTGGCTTCTTTTAAAACAGTGTGCACGTCTGTCACAGAGGGTACGCGAGCCGGAGGTGAGTCGCCTAAACTCTAAAGTCACTGACAGACGTGAGACGTGGGCCGGATCGATCGCGCCGGATCCATCCTTTAAAGTGATCATCTGCAAACTTTGTATTAGCTAGTTTAAAAAAGAAATGTCGTCTGCTGGTGTTTCGGCCGACCGTGACCAGCAAAACCCTGAGGAACAGACCTGAGCCAAGTCTCCGAGTCTTGGATGTGGGTCAGGTCTGGAATGAACCGCTGCTGGTCTTGGGTCTGTGCAGAATTTTTTGATTGGACCTGACAAGACCAGTTTAAGTAAACTCCTCTCAAACTGGCGTGCAGCGGCCGATGAAACCTTCGGATTTCAATGCGGACGAAGCCGGGTAAGCTAACGGAAGCTAGCGCTCGAAAGACGCGGAGGAAGCGAACACTGAGCGTCGAGCGCTTGGCTCGGCTCCTGCTCTCTGATCCGGTCGGCGTCGGTTCCGCTTTGGTTCTCATCGGGCGCGTGCGTAGTTTTGTAACCTGTGAAGATATCTCGCCGTTTAAAACACCGAGCGTCGTCTTTGTGGTTTTTTTTGGTTTGTTCTGAATACATGAAAAAAAAAAAAAGAGATTTCACAAACTGCCCCTTTAACCAAACGCAGACAGAACGGCGGAGCACTTCGCCCTCAAAGAGACCGTTTGTGTATCAGCACCTCACCGAGTGGCGCCTTAAATTTATCGGGGGAATCTTTGTGTTTGCGTCCGTCTTTGCGATGAACGAAGAATCAACGAAACTGAGAAAAGTCTGGAGGTGTCGAGGTAAAATTGGGGACCTTGGTACTTCCTGAACACGTGCTTTCCCGCTCAGATCTTCAACGCTTCCACGACTGGTCTGAGAACGGGCGCACTTCCCATCTGCAGAGTCCCGACAAGTCGTGCACCCGCGTCAACCGAGACCTAACGTGTTCGGGAACTACTCTACGCTATGATTACACCGCCGAATACGTCCACGCATCGAGACCTTTCTCTGTTTTTCGATTCTCCATTCGGCGCGGAGGCTAAAACAAAGCTCCCTCCGTTAATTCAAGGCGGCGCCGGGCGAGCGTCTCTGAGGGGCGAAGTACCCCTTTCGTTTTAGGCGATTGGCGTTGAGAGCGGGCTACCGTGCGTCACGTCACGTCACGTTCCTGGCACTGAAGGCAGCGGAGCCCGAAAAAAGTGAGCCGTGTGACCAGAGGCAGAGGGAGAAGCGACGTCACCCCGTCCGCTCTATGCATATATGTGTGCGCGAGGATGTGCGCACGTCTAGCAGCATTTGGAGTGAAATCCGGCAACATACTCGAGTGTCTCGCAGAGGGGGGGTCTCCCCTCTGACGCAGATTGATTCGTTTTCTTATCCCGATCCTTCATGGATAAGATTTTTTTTTTTTTGCGGAGCTATCAGCTCTCTACCCATCCATGGGTGTTTGAAAAACAAAAGCATTGCATAACACTTTGGTCAAAAACAAAGAAAAAACAATAAAACTAGAACATCAAACCTAGCTATCCTCCCCTTCCCCTGCTAATAAAGCCGTACATCCCCAGTCTATGATTGTAAAAAATACCCGTATGCTCCTTTTTTTCAATAAAGATCCCACAGATCCGTCACCAGAGCCGTCACCGCAACCCGTGGAATGTCAAACCGACACGACTGCCTCCCGTGAGCAGCATGTCTGAGGGTCCATGCACGTAAAGTAGCTCCGTTTTGCTAAATACTTCTCAGTGTAACCGAAACACTGTTTTCCAATCTTTGATTCACGCAGCGTCTTTGGACGTTCAGCCTGTGATTGAGGTGCCGAAGCGTCCGCGGGGGTTCGGTTCGAGACCCCCCCGGGGCGACTCTGCATATCACCAAAAAACGAAAAAAGAAAAGGTACCTGAAAACAGCAACAACATTTTCCTGAGGTAGTCTCATTTGTCTATCCGCCCCCGTCCGAATAAAATAAACTCTTTTAAAGTCTAGCTCTAACATTAGCAACACTGACACATTGAGCAAAACTGGATACACACTTGTAAACTCCAAAGACCAATGCATCTACGAGCATTTGTTTTGTACAGAAGCATGTGCACAGTGTAAATCAGCATACATTCAGCTCTGTCGTGTAATAAATATATAAAGAAACAAGTTACAAAAAAAAACAAACTAGCTGCTTGTCACATTCACAAGAGGGGAGACCAGTCCCTCGACTCGGGGGGTGGTTGGGGGGTGGGGGGGGTGTCGGAGTCTAGTTCCCGGAGGAGGCGGTCACGCAGGGCGGCGGGCCTGTCCTGTAGCTGGTCAGGCTGGATTTGCAGGAGTGCAAGACTGCTTTGAACAAGAGCGGGAGCTGCTCCAGAGGGACGTTCACGAGCTTCCCTGCAAACAAGTCAAGGGATGTTCGGTTTAGACGGAGGGTTAGCTTAGCGTAGCATGCTCACACTTTCATTCACTCGTTAGTTTTCATCGGATTTTGCTCAGAATAAAAAAGAAAATCAATGAACGTCAACACTTCCTGCAGATATTTCACAATAAAGGAGATCGGGGGAGAGAGAGGGATTCTGCCCTTGGTGTGAAACTTCAGTGGGAGGGCGCACGACCCCGACCTCGGCCCAGATGATCCGAGGCCCAGGCCCACTTGCACTCACACTGTTCAACTTAGAGTTGTTCCGATTTCCGGTACCAGCGTCAGAAATGCAGAAAGTGTTGGCAGCGGTATCGGCTTGAACTGAAGTACAGGCACCGATCCAACACCACGTCATTTATTAGCAAAAGGAATCTATTTAGTGGTTAGCTCTGTTAGCTCTGTTAGCTCTGTTAGCTCTGTTACGTCTGAAAGGTCCCTCACGTGCGGATGTGAAGGAGAGGCTAACTGTGGCTGTGTGTGGGCACTCAAACACCCAGCTGGACGTGTGTGCGTGTGTTTGTGTGTGTGTGTGCGTGTGAGTGTGTTTGTGTGTGCGTGTGAGTGTGTTTGTGTGTGTGTGTGTGTGTGTGGGCACCCAAACTTTAATTTTCTTAAGATAGTAAATTCTAACTGATCATAAACATAAAGAGCAAGTCTCTCTCTCAAACTGAACATTGACAACATGGTTGGTGTGCGTGTGTGTGTGTGTGTGCGCGCTTCTGTGCGTGTGCATACGTGTGTGCGTTTGTGTTCGTGTGTGTGTGTGTGTGTGTGCATGTGTATGTGTTCGTGCGTGTGTGTGCATGCGTGCATGTGCGTGTGTGTCCGTGTGCTTGCGCGTGTGTGTGTGTTGCTGGTGTGTCCTCAACATCCCTCTCATTACCAACGATTTGATCAGTAGGTGATCATAAGATGTTTGTCTGTGTTTGTGTGTGTGTGTGTTTGTGTCCGTGCGTGTGTGTGTCCGTGTGTGTGTGTGTGCGTGCGTGTGCGTGCGTGTATAATGTGTGTGTATGTGTGTGTGTGTGCCAAATTTGATCCACAGAGCGACTAACACCTTACGTAACAGCCCATTTTAAACGTTAAACAGCTGCTTCTGAGGACATCATGAAGCCTTGTTCCGACATAAAGAAGTAAAGGAAGTGAAAGTGAAATACAGGTTTGAGTGTTCGGAGTTCTCACCTGCGATGCAGCGGATCTCCGGGAGACACATCATGATCTCAGGGAAGCGTTTGGGCTGGTGCGGGTACTTGTACTCGGTGTAGTCCTGACACACGTACCAGTAGCGCTTGTTCAGCTGCTCCAGCTGGGAGATGTTGGACAGTCCCCTGATATCTGCACGGGCACAAGACAGAGGTGGAGTAAAAGCACCGTCGCGTGGAGGATCAGAGGAGAGAGGGGGGGGGGGCTTCTGCTGAGTCACACCAGAGAGAGCAGGGCTCGACTCGTCACCTTGGTTTAGGAAGTTGATGGCTTTCATGCAGGCGTACTCCTCGTTGCTGATCTTCAGCTGGTGAAACTTGCGGAACAGATAAATCAATCTCTCCATCACCTCCATACCGTCCTCACTGAAGCTGCGGAGTCAGACACAGGCTCGTCAGTTACGCTGGATAACGTAGTCGTGAATAAGATACACAATATAATAATATCATAAACGAGTGTCCAGAGGGTCAGGGTGTTTGTGTGTATCTCGGCGACTCCCCCCCGCACAACTGGGCGGTTGAATCTGGGTACAGGCGGAGCGTCATCGCGAACTCTCCATTACCGCATTACACTCCAGACTCAATACGCGGATCCCAGCCCTTACACACTGTGTGTGTCACGGTTTGGAAACCTGCCCTTCAAAGAAAGGAACTCGCTCAGCCACATCATCCAACGGTCTGGTCGCCGGATTGGAGAGACGCAGCTGTACAGTCGCTCTATACCGAACAGCTGCAGCGACTAGCCAGCTCCGCCCCAGACACCTTAGCCCATGTTTTGGCTCCAAAAGGGCACTTTAGCACACATTTTGGCTCCTAGAGGACACTTTAGCACATGTTTTGGCTCCTAGAGGACACTTTAGCACATGTTTTGGCTCCTAGAGGACACTTTAGCACACGTTTTGGCTCCTAGAGCGCACTTTAGCACATGTTTTGGTTCCTAGCGGGCACTTTAACACACGTTTTGGCTCCTAGAGGACACTTTAACACATGTTTTGACTCCTAGAGGTCACTTTGACACATGTTTTGGCTCCTAGAGGGCACTTTAGCACATGTTTTGGCTCCTAGAGGGCACTTTAACACACGTTTTGGCTCCTAGAGCGCACTTTAGCACATGTTTTGGCTCCTAGAGGACACTTTAGCACATGTTTTGTCTCCTAGAGGGCACTTTAACACACGTTTTGGCTCCTAGAGGACACTTTAGCACACATTTTCCACCCTCGTGTTTTTCAACTAGTGTCTGATTGGTTATTGGGTGTTATCAAAGTAAACTGAACTAAACTGAACCGACCTAATTACCGGAGTTTGAGCGTTATAACTGTGTGGGTTCATTTAAGCAGTGCTGTGTTTGGTTGGAGTGAAGAGGCTTAAGATGAGCATAAAGGAGTATTGCATCTATTCTGACTGTTTGAAGCTGTTCTCTGCACAAACAGAAGGTAGACTGGCTTCAGTGGGTTTACTGTCCACACGTCCGCATTAAAATCCACTGTCAAAAAACTATAAAATCCCTCCCGCCCCATTATCTTAAGCTGCTATGCTTCAGTGAACGAGGCAGACACTGGGGAGGGAACACGTCAGATCTGCTCAAAGTGCCTAACGAGCTAATCCCACAGTTTGTGAGTCTGAGAGATTCACAAAGTTTCATTCCCGCCGCTCGATTCGCTGCCTTCCCTGCTCTCACGGCTCCAAACTTTAGCGCCGTCGCTGTAAATCAGAAACCCGCTCCTAATGAACCGACGCAGCAGAACGGCACCGTATATTAGGAGGATGTGTGTCATGAGGTCAGATAGCTCCAGCCTGATTTACACAGATCCCAACCTCCCACACGTCCTGTTCTACCTGCCGGGGGGCGTGTGTGCGTCTCACATGCCAGACGGTGCTAGCCACAGGTCCGTCCTGAGGAGTCCTCCCGTTAACGGACCACTACACTGGCCCCGGTCCAACAACAATACTTTCCCTGTGCAGATCCTGAGCTCACAGAGAAGCATCGCCCTTCTGGAGGATGGTTGTTGCGGTGGGAAGAGGTGAACTCCTGATCTACCTTTCTCCTCGGTGAATTATTGTTTTGGCGAGGCTCTGCCGTAAATCCAGCGTTTAATATCGTGTGTGTGTGTGTGTTAATGGTGAGATAGCTTCAACAAAAGAGAGGTAGGAGGCAAAGTGAGTCACTGTGGGTGAGATGTTACTTTTACACGTATGGATGAGTGGGATTTCTGTAAATGCAGATGTTGGACACGCTGTAACAGTGGCGTGCACGGACTGTTTGAAGGGCAGGGGCAAAAAGGGGCACACGTGTTGGTTCATAGAGGGCACTTTAGCACGTGTTTTGGTTCGTAGAGGACACTTTAGCGCGTGTTTTGGCTCCTAGAGGGCACTTAAGCACACATTTTGGGTCCTAGAGGACACTTTAGCACACATTTTGGCTCCTAGAGGACACTTTGGCACATGTTTTGGCACCTAGAGGGCACTTTAGCACACATTTTGGGTCCTAGAGGACACTTTAGCACATGTTCTGGCTCCTAGAGAGCACTTTAGCAGACATTTTGACTCAGAGAGCACTTTAGCACATGTTTTGGCTCCTAGAGGGCACTTTATCACATGTTTGGCTCCTAGAGAGCACTTTAGCAGACATTTTGATTCATAGAGGGCACTTTAACACATGTTTTGGCTCCTAGAGGGCACTTAAGCACATGTTTTGGCTCCTAGAGGGCACTTTAGCACATGTTTAGGCTCCTAGAGGACACTTTGGCACACATTTTGGCTCCTAGAGGGCACTTAAGCACATGTTTTGGCTCCTAGAGGACACTTTAGCACATGTTTAGGCTCCTAGAGGACACTTTGGCACACATTTTGGCTCCTAGAGAGCACTTTAGCACACATTTTGGCTCCTAACGGGCACTTTATCTTTTGTTTTGGCTCCTATAGGGCACTTTAGCACATGTTTTGGCTCCTAGAGGGCACTTAAGCAAATATTTTGGTTCCTAGAGGACACTTTAGCACATGTTTTTCAACTAGTTTCTATTGTGTAACCCCGTTCTGTTTTTTTTGATTGGCTGGCCAATGGTAAGTGGCAGCCCTTGATTCCTGCCGGTTCCATAGTGAGAGACCCAGTGCTGATGAGCCCGCGGCCAGAGACATTTTGGTTATAAACACGTTTGTTTCCACATGAGAAATACAATGTGTGTGGCGGGAGAGCGTGACTGTTTTTCTTGTGAAAACATCATTGCCTGCCTTTTGACATTGATACACTGCCCTCTGGTGGACAGAAGAACATATACAACTTAATTTTGATAGCAATATAGGTCTTACTGAGGGCATTTAATAGTTAAAATATATATAAATATTTGAAAATAAATAAACAAACAAACTTCAAATATGAATTTTGGGTCCAAGCCCAGCAGCTTTAAGTCATTAAAGGCAAAAGGTAAAGTCAAAACAACCAGCGGTGGCTACTCTCTAACTCTCTGACCCCCTCTTTCCTCCCCGTGTCCTCGCCACTCACCCCTGCAGCTCATCGTCGGACGGCGTGTACTTGGCGGTGACGTCGGCCAGGTCTCCGAAGATCTGGGCGCTGTAGATGGTGAGGCAGGAGAGCAGGATGAGCTCCTGCCAGGTGGAGCTGAGCAGGCAGGTGTAGTCCTCTATGGAGAGCTCGCAGAAGAACGGCAGCTTCTTGATCCAGGAGATTTGGCGGAAGAGCAGCTCGTCCGCCAGGCGGCACAGCAGTGCGAAGAGCTCCACCTGTGTCACTTTGTACCTGGGACACACACACAAGCAATGCATGACCAAGGGTTGTCTCTGAAAGTCATCACAGACAAAGTTCCAGACTTTTCCAGACTTCTTTAAGGGCGCCCTCCCACTGTTCCTCTGTCCCGTGCCCCGTGCTTTAGGGTCCTTGTCCTCCCCTCCAGGCCCGTTTGTACTCACACTACCTGGGCCTCGGAGAATGCTTCTTGCTGCCTATACGTCATCACGCCGTAACACGTCACACGCATTGATGACGTCATGGCGATGCGTGGCTTTGTTTCCAAATCTTTCCGTAGACCTCTGAGTTTTTGTGCGTCTTGTCGAATGTTTTTGAATCTTTTCATCGACCAAATCTGCAGTAAACACTCCACCTCCGCATCACACCAACGTGAACCTTTCACCGCCATTGTTTGAAATGTCCGCGCATGGTCCCTCCTTCTTTTTTCTACGTCCCAACAGGCGCCCAGGAAATGACCTCAGAACCGCCGTAGGCCTCGTACTCGTACACGTGCGCACGCTCGTGCTCGTACATGTGCAAACGTGCTTTACAAAAGCCCACCTCTCTCAGACGGGCCGTGGACGGCCAGCTGGCCGCAGTTATGCGCAGAGCGGTTGCACTCACACTGGTCAAACGCACTAGGCTGAAAAACCTGTTTTGGCTCGGTGTGGAAGGACAGCGTGAGTGCGCCCTACGGATCTTTAAGTCAATATTTAACATCTGAACACCAACTGTTTGATGCTTATAACGTCAATAAATGGTTTTAAAATCCAACTTTTAACACGTATGTTAAATTCTGACCATTACGGTGCCATTTTTAACAGACAACAAACGTATAGTAGCTCATATATGTTCAGGTTTTGTTCCAAAGTTGACGTTTCCCTTTGCTGTAGGAGCAGCAGAGAACTGCACAGGTTCTTCCTGACTTCCTGGACATCGTTGTCAAAAGTAACGCTGCATAAAAAGAACAGGTCAAAGTAGAAACGGTTCGATTCTAACGACAGAGCACTCTTACTGGAGGGAGACGCCACAGCAGTGACGGAGGCGCTGACAGAAGGAGCTCCCCGGATTCGTCCATATGTAAAGTGTCTTGAGATAACTTTTGTTATAATTTGGCACAATAAATAAAGAAATTGAAGCTATGAAGGGCTACGTGAGTTCACCTGACAGTGCTAAACGGTTGGAAACCTCTGCATTAATCACTAATCACACGAAACAATGACATAAAGCCTCCTATCAGCGTGTAGTTTATAAACAGGGGAGGTGCACGGCCTATTCTAGTCACAGACTGGGTTCTTGGGTTTGTGTCGACTCACCCGTCCTCTATAAGCATCGGGGTTGCCAGGGGAGCCAGGTCTTCAGCAGCCACCAGCTGCAGCACCAGCGGGTGGGACTGTGGGTAGAGGCTGCGGGGCTGGGGGGCCAGCAGGCCGGACTGGGCGGCGTAGCTGAACAGGTGAGGCAGGAGCTGGTAGTGTGTGGACATGGAGGTGTTGATGTACTGGTCCCTGAGGGCTGCGGTGAAGCCGTTCATTTCCACGGAGCGGCTGGAGACACACCAAGGTCAAAGGTTACGCACACACACACACACACACACGTGGACGTTCTTTTGATATGTAGATTAAAGCAATGATCGGACATTCGGGGAAAACCACCAAAGATGATAGGAGCCACAACGCCTGCTAAAGTGCCCCCTGGGAGCCTAAACATGTGCTAAAGTGCCCTCTAGGAGCCAAACGTGTGCTAAAGTGCCCTCTAGGAGCCAAAACATGTGCTAAAGTGTCCTCTAGGAGCCAAAACGCGCGCTAAAGTGTCCTCTAGGAGCCAGGCCGCGTGCGTAAGGTTCCTCTATGAGCCAAATCGCGTGCTAAAGTGTCCTCTAGGAGCCACAACGTGTGCTAAAGTGTCCTCTAGGAGCCTATATGTGTGCTAAAGTGCCCTCTAGGAGCCACGACGCGTGCTAAAGTGTCCTCTAGGAGCCAAGGCGTGTGCTAAAGTGTCCTCTAGGAGCCACGACGCGTTCTAAAGTGTCCTCTAGGAGCCAAAACGAGTGCTAAAGTGCCCTCTAGGAGCCAGGCCGCGTGCTTAAGGTTCCTCTATGAGCCAAAACGCGTGCTAAAGTGTCCTCTAGGAGCCACAACGTGTGCTAAAGTGTCCTCTAGGAGCCTATATGTGTGCTAAAGTGCCCTCTAGGAGCCAAAACGCGTGCTAAAGTGTCCTCTAGGAGCCAGGCCGCGTGCGTAAGGTTCCTCTATGAGCCAAATCGCGTGCTAAAGTGTCCTCTAGGAGCCACAACGTGTGCTAAAGTGTCCTCTAGGAGCCAAAACACGTGCTAAAGTGTCCTCTAGGAACCAAAACACGTGCTAAAGTGTCCTCTAGGAGCCACAACTTGCATTAAAGTGCCCTCTAGGAGCCACAACGCGTGCTTAAGTGCCCTCTAGGAGCCACAACGCCTGCTAAAGTCTTCTTTAATAGCGAGGAGGTGCTTTATGTGCCCTTCTTGTCTTTCTTGCCCCAGGCCTTCATAAAGTCTGTGCACGCCACTGTCCTGCACGCTCCCTAACCCGTTACCTTGTGGTGGAACGCCACTTTAAATTATTTATTTCCAATGACAGACAAAACTTTGCGGCTCATTTTGCACCTGCACGCCAGCGCCCACGCCGCGGGGCCGCTCCGTTACTGTTGTTCATTTCTGCTCAGATCTCCTTCGATAAAACAAGAGTTCCTCTGAATCAGGCCGCGCCGGTAAACCTCATGTTTGTACATAATGAGACTAAAATAATACATTCACGGGAGGAGCGAGGAGACGACGTGCGTCCTTGATGAGCGCCGATAACAATGCGCTCGTCTCCATAGCGAGAAGAGCAAGATAGCGCGGCGAGTTCTTTGTGCTCGCTATCACCGGCGAGCCCCGAGGAGCGGCACATTCAGGCATTCTTCAGGCTCATGAATGCCTTAACTAAAGTCTGGGTGAGGCGGGAACGAGGTGTTAGACTGTCAGGGCCGGCTCATTATCTCGGTGACGGAGCGAGCGCCGACGCTCACGCGGCTGAGTGGATGAGCTGAGCGACTCACTTGGACGACAGCGTGGAGGCGGGCGACGGCTGGTTGCCCTCCGAGGCTCCGTTGCTCGGGGAGCTGTGGTCGCTGTCACCGTTGTTGCCCCAGGTGTGCTCCGGGGCGTCCTCCTTGAACTCCTGGCCCGACATGATCCGCTCGATCTCCTCCTCTGTGATCTACAACACACACACACACACACACACACACACACACAGAGAGAGAGAGAGAGAAGGTGTGGGCGTTCTTTCTGGAGCACATCCTCGTGTGTGTGTGTGTGTGTGTCTCATCTCAGTTGATTAGCGTTACGCTGCTTTTCACTTAAACGTTGAGGAGCAAGGACGCAGAGAAAGAAAGAAGGGAGGCAAATAGGTGTGTGTAGACGTGTGTGTGTGTGTGTAGAGGTGTGTGTGTTTGATTGACACACACACACACACACACGTCTAAAATAATAGACTCCTTGCCGGCGTGTGGAGGAGAAAACACAGACAAAAGCCATTTTGAAAAGCATTAGCATGGAGAAAACACGGCGTCTTGTATCTGCGGCCGCGGGGTCAACTCACTTTCATTTCCTATCAATTTAACACACACACACACACACACACACACACACACACACACACACACACACACATTCCTCATTAATGACAGAGAGGTCTTTCTTTCATTAGAAGCAAAGCTGCTTTTTAATGGAAGCCGGCGTTTACGGTGTCGGTACGTGTGTTTCTGGGATGAATTGACCGCGTCCCTCCCGTGAATGGCGGTTCAGCGGCGCCTCGCCTAGTGTCACGCGGTTCCCTCGCCATTTTGTTCTCCTGCCGGTGCTGATAATGAAGCCGGTGCTGAATAGGGGAGTAATCGGCGGCTGCGTGATTATACTGATGCTACGAAAGGTCAGGGCCCAGTCTCATTACGCGCACCGCACGAGCATCCTCACACACACACACACACACACACACACACACACACACGGACGCGAGTCATTAGCATCACGCCTCTCCAACTCTGCGTTATTTAAGTGTGAGTGCTCTTAACACGTTCACGGCGAGCGGGCCGAGCATGTATGGAGTCAGTGGGTGTCACAAAAACAACATTTGTGGAGTCTTGGCAGGGTTCAAACTCCTTTACCAAGTCACACTCAAGCACTTTTCAAGCACTTTAAAGGACTTTAAAGGTCTTTTATCGAGCTTTTCCACCTACTTTACCATCTCATGTTTCTACAAATACATATACACGTATTTAAAATGATTATTTCACTTTGTTTATATCACGTTTTAAGACATTCAAGCACTTTTAAGGACTATTTTATGAGCTTTTTCACCTCCTTACAGCTGCATGAATAACTAATTTATTAAAATACATAAAAAACAGATTAAAAATGATTATTTCACCTTTTTAAAATCATTTTAAAAGACATTCGAGCACATTCAAGCACTTTTAAGGACTTTTATCGAGCTTTTCCACCTCCTTTACCATCTCATGTTTCTACAAATACATATATGTATTAAAATGATTATTTCACTGTTTTTATATCATGTTTAAAGACATTCAAGCACTTTTCAAGCACTTAAGGACTATTTAGGAGCTTTTCCAGCTCCTTACAGCTGAGATGAATAACTCATTTATTAAAATACATAAAAACATGTGGAAAATGATTATTTTTTGGGGGGCTTTTCCACCACATTACAGCTGTGAGAAATTACATATTTCGTAAAATTCATAAAAAACATGTTGAAAATTATTATTTCCCTTTGTTTTAAATCACGTTTAAAGACATTCAAGCACTTTAAAGGTCTATTATCGAGCTTTTCCACCTCTTTACAGCTGTAATGAATGACTAACTTCTTAAAATACATATGTGAGAAATTGCATATTTATCAAAATACATAAAAAACATATTGAAAATGATTATTTCACTTGTTTTAAATCATGTTAAAAGACAATTAAGCACTTTTTGAGCACTTTCAAGGACTTTTTATGAGCTGTTCCACCTCCTTACAGCTGTGCTGAATGACTAATTTATTAAAATACATAAAAAACATTAAAAATGATGATTTCACCTTTTAAATCATGTTTAAAGACATTTAATTACTCTATAAACACCTAATAATGTGTTTTGTTTTACCAGAAGGATAAGAAATTAAATTAAAATTTCTATTCTAAAGCTTCTTCCAGCACTTTTCAAACCTTAAAAACATTAAAATTAAAGCATTTCCAAGGATTCCCAGGC
>NC_139829.1:31258482-31343482 GCF_963691815.1 Echiichthys vipera | reverse complement strand
GGAGGAGGTGTGTGTGTGTGTGTGTGTGTGTGTGGGGGGGGGTTCACACCGAGGGAGTCATGTGGAACACAATGTCCTGAACAAAGTACATTTAAAGTAGTCGTGGAAATGGCGTGACGTGGGTTTCTGAGGCTTCTGCGTGGCCGGCACCTCGCTGACCGTGAAGAACGTGACACAGAAGACAGTGAGAGAAGCGATGGCGCGTACGGGGACCGCACATCTGCGACAGGGTGGGGAGAGGATCAAAGAGAGACGGGCCCGACTCAGGGACCTACTTCCTGAAGCTACTTTACTAATCATGGAGGTGCTCTGAAACTGTTAAGACAGCAAACTGAGAAAGCTGCTGGAAATCTGCTCTTAATCCCCCATCTACCTCCAGGCTCCATAACGCTAAGGAATCAAACTCACTGAGGAAGCTAAGAATTAAGTAGGAGCACATATTCTCTGCTGTGCACGCTCTTAAGCTCTATAGCAGACACACACACACACACACACACACACACACACACACAGCTGGGAGAACAGCCTTGCTGCAGGAATGTGTTCTGCAGCTGATCTGTGTTCAGGCTGACGGGGTTCAAACAGACCAGACAGAGGTGAGAGGTGAGACCGAGGGTCCGTTCACACGATCGAAAACAACCTCGGCCTCGACTGCGTCCACATGAAACCAGGTGCAGCGACTCCAAACGCTGTAGTAGCCATGCCAGGCCTGGAGGTGGCGCTGTAACTGCCACAGAAATACACCAACAACGGAGAAGAAGAGACGGGGAGACGCTGTGGAGAATCCAAACACCGGAGAGTTTCTCTCCAAATCCTCCTCCATCCTAGAGACAAACGTGTCCCTGGTTCTGGTCTTAGTGGAGACTTTGGTGCCGTTCTGGACTCTGATGCACCCATCACTCTGCAGTTAGTGTCCTCACTGAGCAGAGGGGGCTGCTGGGAGCCCCTTCACTCTGCAGTTAGTGTCCTCACTGAGCAGAGGGGGCTGCTGGGAGCCCCTTCACTCTGCAGTTAGTGTCCTCACTGAGCAGAGGGTGCTGCTGGGAGCCCCTTCACTCTGCAGTCAGTGTCCTCACTGAGCAGAGGGGGCTGCTGGGAGCCCCTTCACTCTGCAGTTAGTGTCCTCACTGAGCAGAGGGTGCTGCTGGGAGCCCCTTCACTCTGCAGTTAGTGTCCTCACTGAGCAGAGGGTGCTGCTGGGAGCCCCTTCCCCGTCCCAAAACACTCCCAGGTGCCACTTTCTCACTACATTTAGAGACTTTTCACAGCTTCTTAGAACTGGATTTAGAAACAGAGCCTAGAGCAGTTTAGCTCCTTATTCAGAGCATCAGGGAAAAGGGAGACATCTGTGCTGGGCCTCATTCAGTCCCATGCATGTGGCTCAGAGTCCAGTTCAGTAAACAGTCTCTGGGTCCGTCTCTGTCCTCTCACGCAGCAGCACTGTTGTTGTTATGTGACTCCGTGGGGTCAGAGGTCGGAGGTGGGGCCATGACGCCGTCCTTTAACAAAGTCTGAGCTTTCACCGTCCAGACCACAACGCCATGGAGGGCGTTTACAATCTGCACACTCTGGGACCCGGTTTCTAAAGATCCTGTTTTCAGGCTCCGATAACGCCGGCTGCTGTGGATGAGCTACTGAACCAGACTGAACCAGACTGAAGCTGAGCGGTTACAGTAAACACGTCTCCGTGTAGACGGGCCCTTTGACTGAACGATTGGACTTTGTTGGTAGGGCAGAGACTCAGTCGGCGCCTCGCTCTCCTCACTAAGCCGAGCAGAAACATGCTCGTCTGCCTCTGTTATTGACTTCCAACCACAGGATCCCATAGGAGGGTAAAGGTCCTGCCTGTGTGCGGAGCAGTTGGTTGCATTACACAAGCGTCTTACATTAATCAGATGTCCAGGTTAATCTCCCGGTTCAGCAGGCAGCATTAACCTGCTGGACAGCCGCCTCAGACCTCTTATGTCTGCTTCATTGTGTCTTTGCAGCTACTCATGTGCAAGCTCTCTATGAAAGCACACAAGCTGCTGTCCACAACGGCCGTGTTTACCATGAGCCCGGCCTTTTCTTTAGTACTGTCTTTAGTGGTCCTGCAGGAACTACTTACTATGCAATGACAAGTTTGCCAGCAGTAGTAAGAGTAAGAGTCAGCGTACTCACCTGAATTAGCAAAGGAGGTGATGTCGGACTAGAAAGGGGACTGTTAAGCCAAAACACTTTCATCTAAGTAACTTTTCAACAGTATGTGACCCATATGGACACGTATTTAAACACTACACATCTGTTTGGCGTCTACACACTCGACAGTACTTTTAAATGTAGGCGGGGTTTTTACCGAGTGGTAAAAGTCATGTCCACCGTGGAAGTAGCTTGTTGTTGTTAGTCTTTATTTCCTCCTGCATTGCTCGAACGTCAATCGTTCACACCCTCACCTGTGGTCATGAAAGCTGGGTCATGACCCAAAGAACCAGGTCCAGGTCCAAGCGTCTGAAATGTGTTTCCTCAGGAGGGGGGCTGGAGTCTCCCTTAGAGAGAGGGGGAGAAGTTCAGCATCCGTGAGGAACTCGGAGTAGAGCCGCTGCTCCTTTGCATTGAAAGGAGCCAGTTGAGGTGGTTCAGGATCATCTGGTAAGGATGAACCCTGGGCGCCCCCCTAGGGAGGTGTTCCAGGCACGTCCAGCTGGGAGGAGGCCTCGGGGAAGACCCAGGACCAGGTGGAGAGGTTAGATCTCCACACTGGCCTGGGAACGCCTCAGGATCCCCCAGTTAGAGCTGGTTAATGTGGCCCGGGAAAGGGAAGTTTGGGGTCACCTGCTGGAGCTGCTGCCCCCGAGACCCGACACCGGATAAGAGGCTGAAGATGAGATGAGATGAGATTGCTCTAACGTGTAATCGAGGACATGGGCAGAGGAACATCTGCAAGAAGAGATCTGTGTGCTGAGCACCTCAACGGAGGGGGCGGGCTACAGAGAACTGTCTGCTCACCGATTTCTACTCCACACCTCCAGATGTTTGTCACTTTTTAAAGTTTCCAGGCCCAACTGACGCTGACTCAAGTGACATCACCTGAGGACATTTATCAGATTCTGCACGGACAACGAACACAACCGTGGAATTTCACGCTATACGGGCTCAGCTGCGTTTAAAAGATCCCTGTTTGAGGGGCTCAGAAACGCCGGAGTAGTGTTAACGCCAGGCGTAGATATGGTTGTAGTGTGGCTGTAGTCTAGTGCTGCCCCCTGATGTAGATGAAGCAGCAGAAGTCCTACACACACACACACATGCAGGAGATACTGTTTAACCCACAGGACATGACTGGAGGAAACTTGATCCTGTGACTGTTGTCAGTGGTCGATCTAGCCCCCCGTCACCAACTCAAAGACATAATGGTTTAACAATAACCAGGCCAAAGAGTCATCCTGAATATTCCAATGAGCAGGATTAGGGTTCTCCGTGTGTACATCATTGAAAGGGCCAGCTCATCAGAGGCATGTGACTGAGTTTAGGGCTAAGCCTCCCAGAGAGAGGGGAGAGGGGGGCTTCACAGCAGGCTGCAGGGTTCATGTACTAAAGGTAATTAGAAGGAGGTGGGGGTGTATGTGGCATAAAGCCTCTCCCAGATAATGAATGGCGGAGCGAGGACTTCTAAAGCCCAGAGGCAGATTACCATTTAAATGGTGTGAGGTTTTAAATGTGCAGCCTGCAGAAGAGTGCGGGGGCAGCACTACTGTACTGAGACAATGGGGCGTCACGCCGTGAGCCCATCCTGGGATTAGAATTTAACTATTTTGGTGATTAACTCTGCACAGCACTGAGGTTAAGGCGACTCTGAGAGGAAGCCCTCACAGTCAGGGAAATATCCTCGCTGCCAGGGCTGCACAAGACACCACAATAAGGACTTTATGAAAACAATATGCCATAAAGAGGTCAACGGCAGCGAGTTCGGCAGCACGATACGTGGGAAATATTGTAATTGCGGTGATATTGCACGGGAGGGGACGATCATTTTTGCATCATTATTCCAATTTTTATTGGAAAAATAGACAAAAACGATGCCTGGAGGGGGGGACAAGGACCCTAACGCACCTTTTCTGCCACAAGGGGGCTTCGCCTACCAGTGAGACAGCGTGGTGCTCTCGGTGTCTTTAGGGCGCACTCCCACTGTGCCTCCGTCCCGTGCCCCGTGCTTTAGGGTCCTTGTCCCCCCCTCCAGGCCCGTTTGTACTCACACTACCTGGGCCTCGGAGAATGCTTCTTGCTGCCTATACGTCATCACGCCGTAACACGTCACACGTCTTTAATACAATATATGTATAAATTCTTGTGCACACAGCGGCGACTCTCTGCACCTGGAGAGAATCTGGTTTGCTCTAGAAGAGAAGCTCACACCATTAAACGACTCTTAACAGAACAGCAGTCTGCCATAGGTCAACTGTACGCACTACATGTATGCACCTAACCCCCACCTGTGCTAAAGTGTCCTCTAGGAGCCAAAACGTGTGCTAAAGTGTCCTCTAGGAGCCGAAACCTGTGCTAAAGTGTCCTCTAGGAGCCAAAACCTGTGCTAAAGTAGCCTCTAGGAGCCGAAACGTGTGCTAAAGTGCTCTCTAGGAGCCAAGACATGTGCTATAGTGCCCTCTAGGAGACAAAACGTGTGCTATAGTGCCCTCTAGGAGCCAAAACATGTACTATAGTGCCCTCTAGGAGCCAAAACGTGTGCTATAGTGCCCTCTAGGAGCCAAAACCTGTGCTAAAGTGTCCTCTAGGAGCCAAAACATGTGCTAAAGTGTCCTCTAGGAACCAAAACGTGTGCTAAAGTGTCCTCTAGGAGCCTAAACGTGGGCTAAAGTGCTCTCTAGGAGCCAAAACCTTTGCTAAAGTGCCCTCTAGGAGCCAAAACATGTGTTACAGTGCCCTCTAGGAGCCAAACCCTGTGCTAAAGTGCCCTCTAGGAGCCTAAACATGTGCTAAAGTGTCCTCTAGGAGCCAAAACATGTGCCAAAGTGTCCTCTAGGAGCCTAAACATGTGTTAAAGTGCATGTTTTTTGTTGTTTTTGTCTTTCTCTTTATCTACTTTTTCTGTGTATGCACCTCTGGTTTCATCACTGTTTCCACTGATTATACTTCAACAAAAGATGTTTAAAGATCCAAGCAGGCCGTAGTGATCCACGCTCTACACATGCTACTGTAGTTAGACCTGGGCCGGTCATATGAAGGGCCCGGGCGCCATAAAACACGAGGAAGAGCCAATCACCTCCTCAGCCGGCCATTTGTCAGCCCATGTGCTCATTCAGGGGACACATTCAAACCGTATATTCCACCGCCCCCCTCTGTGAAGCGCCTGACTTCCTTCATTGAGGGGGAAACACAATGGCTATCAGTCGTCCTCACTCGGGCTTATTTGCCAAATCTATCACCCTGTCTTTCAAGTGCATGGCCACCATATAACCGGGCCGATTCACACCTCCACACACTTGATCTCACATCGTCACGTCCCGCCGCTCCTCCTCCTCCTGCCTGTAGATGACAGTTAAATATTCATGGCATTTACTCAGGGATTGCACTTTATAAGGAGGTCCCGTCTGCGGCGTTTGAGCCCGGGGTCTGCGGCAGTCTGGGGACGACTCCCTAACGTGACTTCAGGCTCTGCAGCGGGGAATTCAACGCGGGGACACAGATTCACACGCAAAAGAAACGCCTTCCAAAACAAAGGCATTGGGGAAAAGTGGGATTTTAGTGAGAACCGACACGTAACGCTCACGTCTGGTACAACGATCTCACTCATCCCGGTCCCGGTTGCACAGCTGCTCTCCCTCTTATCTGCACTTTTATCTTATTTACTGTCTTTTTATTAGTGCTTTGTATTGAAACTGTTGCACAATAGTTTCCCTCGGGGTAAATAAAGCTTCCTGAATCTTGACTCTTGTCCCCAGCGGTGGGTTTGATATCCCCGTCGATGAGGACTGTGCCCCCCAGGACAGTGGAGGAGAGTGGGCTTTAGGGACGACCGCAGAGACGAGGCTGAGTCAGTGTTCTCTTTAAAATCACTCCTTCAAACTCATTTTTAAACACTTTAATCTTTCTTTGCAAGCACCTTAAGCTAATAACAGTTTCCTTTGCCCTTCTTTCTTTACAGTGATGCGTAAATATAAGAAATATGTTGCACCCTTTTGTTTATACTGTATATTTGGATTTGTGTGTATTTTGATCTGCGCTGTCAGAGCATCAGATAAAGGATTCATAGTGCTGCAGGAATTGAACATTGACACCTGAAAGCAACGACCCCAGGACAAACCCTTCACAACCGGTTCTGTGGTTTTTCCTGATGATCCGGACGTTTACACACAGTCACAGTTTATAAGCACTTTAAAAAGATGAAGACAGACGACCGACGCCTGCTGGTACGGAGAGTTATGTCCCCTCACGCAGGAGCCAACAGTCAGAATGTTTGGGGGTACAAACAGGAAACACACGTCCCTAGCATTCAGAAATCCAGCAATATCAAGAGTGTAAAGTGTGCTAAAGTGTCCTCTAGGATCCAAAACGTGTGCAAAAGTGTCCTCTAGGAGCCAAAACATGTGCTAAAGTGTCCTCTAGGATCCAAAACGTGTGCTAAAGTGTCCTCTAGGAGCCAAAACATGTGTTAAAGTGTCCTCTAGGAGCCAAAACATGTGTTAAAGTGTCGTCTAGGAGCCAAAACATGTGCTAAAGTGCACTCTAGGAGCCAAAACATGTGTTAAAGTGTCCTCTAGGAGCCAAAACGTGTGCTAAAGTGTCCTCTAGGATCCAAAACGTGTGCTAAAGTGTACTCTAGGAGCCAAAACATGTGTTAAAGTGTCGTCTAGGAGCCAAAACATGTGTTAAAGTGTCCTCTAGGAGCCAAAAAATGTGCTAAAGTGACCTCTAGGAGCCAAAACATGTGCTAAAGTGTCCTCTAGGATCCAAAACATGTGCGAAAGTGCCCTCTTGGAACCAAAACATGAGCTAAAGTGTCCTCTAGGAGCCAGAACGTGTGTTAAAGTGTCCTCTAGGAGCCAAAGCATGTGCTAAAGTGCCCTCTAGGAAGCCACAACATGTGCTAAAGTGCACTCTAGGAGCCAAAACCTGTGCTAACGTGTCCTCTAGGAGCATAAACATGTGCTAAAGTGTCCTCTAGGAGCCAAACGTGTGCTAAAGTGCTCTCTTCTGTGGCGAGGACGCTCTATAAATGCCTTTTTATCGCCCCTGCCCTTTAAAAAGTCCGTGCACGCCACTATTTCTATTACTATTTGCAAACTATTTGACATTTTTTAAGTTGAAGTGCAGAGTTTAGAGGATGTTATGGGAACAAGCTGCACTTTTGGAGCATTCTTCCTCATTTACAAAGAGGCTGCTTTTGTTAAAATAACTTATAATGACGTTAAATTCATAAATATTTTCACCGGAAAAATACAAAAAGACCCTCTGAGGTGTCAATAAAGAGTCAGAAAAGCAGCGCTTCATCTTGAACTCCGCCCTGTTCCTCTCTGTGGCCTGGGTGCACAAACCCCCGACACACACCCACCCACACACACACACACACACACACACACACGCGCTCTAAAGGCTGCATTGTTTCCCTGGGGTCATCCTGGGTTTCATTCCAAACTTTAACACAAACCAGGAAATGCGAGTGGAGCGCTCTGAGCCCCCGTCGCTGCCAAAGACAAACAGCGCTCTTTGCTTCCCGCTGCTCCTGATGCACCCAACAAATGTTCACCGTGACCCGGCCGATCCAGCTCGCGTGCGTCGCTGTAAGGGCCCGACATGGACCCCAGCACAACAACCAGGCATGACTGCACTACATAGGTATATACTGTATGTATAAATCACTGGTGTTAGGGGAGGAGGAGTGGACGGTCTTAGAGAGAGTGACACACACTGTTAAAGGTAAACAGGAGGAGTTTGCAGCTATTTGGGATCATTTAAGTCATTTCTGACCAATGAGGCGGATCCTGCCTTTTCATTTTTATCTCATTTGATTGATTTTGTTCCATCTTATTCGTGTTTATTCATTTTATTTCATTAGTTTGATGCACGTGTCCATTTTAAGGACACTGTGTCTGAGAAAATGTCACTTTATATCACTTTATATCATCACTGCATCACTTTATATCATCACTGCATCACTTTATATCATCACTGCATCACTTTAGATCACTTTATATCATCACTGCATCACTTTATATCATCACTGCATCACTTTATATCATCACTGCATCACTTTAGATCACTTTATATCATCACTGCATCACTTTAGATAACTTTATATCATCACTGCATCACTTTATATCATCACTGCATCACTTTATATCACTTTATATCATCACTGCATCACTTTAGATCATCACTGCATCACTTTAGATCATCACTGCATCACTTTATATCATCACTGCATCACTTTATATCATCACTGCATCACTTTATATCATCACTGCATCACTTTAGATCACTTTATATCATCACTGCATCACTTTATATCATCACTGCATCACTTTATATCATCACTGCATCACTTTAGATCATCACTGCATCACTTTAGATCATCACTGCATCACTTTATATCACTTTATATCATCACTGCATCACTTTAGATCATCACTGCATCACTTTAGATCATCACTGCATCACTTTATATCATCACTGCATCACTTTAGATCATCACTGCATCACTTTATATCATCACTGCATCACTTTAGATCATCACTGCATCACTTTATATCATCACTGCATCACTTTATATCATCACTGCATCACTATATCATCACTGCATCACTTTATATCATCACTACATCACTTTATATCATCACAGCATCACTTTATATCACTTTATATCATCACTGCATCACTTTATATCACTTTATATCATCACTGCATCACTTTATATCATCACTGCATCACTTTATATCATCACTGCATCACTTTAGATCATCACTGCATCACTTTATATCACTTTATATCATCACTGCATCACTTTATATCACTTTATATCATCACTGCATCACTTTATATCATCACTGCATCACTTTATATCACTTTCTATCATCACTGCATCACTTTATATCATCCCTGCATCACTTTATATCATCACTGCATCACTTTAGATCATCACTGCATCACTTTATATCATCACTGCATCACTTTATATCATCACTGCATCACTTTATATCATCACTGCATCACTGTATTGAGTTGTACTGTGACTTAGTTCAGTCAGAAACGCTGCTTTAACACCGTTATCACTTCTTTGGTTTGTACTTATTTTATTTAATCTGCTGCTAAACTGCACGCTGCGTATTGTTGTATATTGTTTTAACCTGCGTCTGTTGCACTCTGTCACACTTAGTTATTGTTTGATTTGATTGATGTTTTTATGCTTATTGTCACTCTGACTCTTTCATCTTTGTACTGAAATTGTAAATAAAGCTTCTTGAATCTTGAGTCTTGTCTGTGACCGAGCGGCTGTTTGATGAAAACGTTTGTACATTCGACATAAAGTCTGATTCGCACGTGAAACTTCCATTGTAGCACCATTTGTCGAGCCCTGACCCAATGTCTTTATCACGCTCTCCTGTGAGAGAGCGTCACCGGCGTCCCGGTCTTTCCCGTCTCTTTGAGCCTCTTTCTGAGAACAGAGATGTATCGCGGGCCAAGTCTCCCTATTGTCCGCGCCCCGCGCACACAAAGGCCGGAGTAGTGTAGTGTAAAGCGGCTCCTTTGAGTGGCTGACGGGGCGACGGGGCCTGCTGCTGAAGAGGCTCCTCTTCAGGGTTTTGTCTCGGGCTTTCCATCACAGCTGAGACAGGGAGCGGGGGTTGGAGCGAGGAATCTGCTGTACTTTTCCGCTGCCACCACCCTCCCTCCCTCTCTCTCTCTCTCTCTCTGAGGCCTTCCTTCTTATTCCACCCCTCCTCGTATCTCTTCCTCTCCATATCTCACTTATCTCTCCTCCCTGGGGGCGAGGGAGGGGAGCTATGACTGCTATGTACATGGACGCTACATATCTAACGCATTCACAGAGGTTGCAGGCATCTGGTGACCTGCCGACTCAGATCCAGCATTCCTGGCAGGCCGCACTGTGATGCTAATCTCTCTGTTACATGCGTGGAGCTGCAGATTGGGCTCATCCACCAAGACAATGGTGACCTGTTGACATTGCTGTCTTGATAAAATACACCCAGGCTTAGGGGCTGGATCATTAGCATTGAGTAATACCACAGCAGAGATAGGTTACATATTAATGTTATGCTAATGTGAGCCACATGCGATGCTACTTTGTTGAGTGATGTGGGGAAAGGGAAGAGTCGGGCTCACGGTCTCGGCTCGGTTTGCATCTGAAAAGATGACTTATGTGGGTTTTTTTATTTCAAAATAAGAGCTTTGGTCGACGGTTTGCTTACAGTGCTGCATTCACACTGATGTGTGTGCGAGTTGCGCGTCAATATGCCTGAAAAGTTTGATACTAATGCATCAGTCTGCAAGACCACTACCTTTTATCAATGCCTTACTTTGACTTAAGTGTTCGATGTGTAAATTAACCCTCCTGTTGCCCTCAAATTTGACCAACACCATTTATTCTAGGGGTCAATTTGACCGTTAAACATGTGTAAAATGATCCTAATCAATGTGTGACTCAAGTGAAGTCGGGTACTTTATGTTTTTATTTAACAGAATGAAAAATATCACTGATGTTAAACTGCATGGAGGGATTTCTGTGTGTGTGTTTTACAGTAAGTCTGTTAGTTTAAGTGCTATTTTGTGTTATTTGTAACATCTGGAATGAAAGTAACGTCCGTTATCAACGACAGCAGCATGAATTTGACCTCATTTAATATTTGAATTGTAAAATAAACAATAATAATAATGATTAAATCATCCAGATGATCAAACTGACCCAAAGGAACACCGATGCCACAAGTACATGTACGATAAGAACAATAAAAAATATATATAATCATGATAATTTTAGGTTTTTTATGAGTCGTCCCCATAAAATGAGGAAAAGTCATAAATATAAAGCAAAAAACCACAAAAAGACGTCGTTATTTAGAGATGTTAAACATTAAATGGGGTCAAATTGACCCTTAGGAGAACAGGAGGGTTAAAATGTCGAACGTTGGCGTTTGGAGTCGGGTTCAGTCTAAAAAGATGCGTAAAGAAGGAGTTTCCATAAAGTACAGGAAGCCGTAATCCTTAGATTATAAAGATGCACTAAAGAAAAGGGTCCAGGCAGAATGTATAACGTGTAAATTATGATCTTTTTTATTATTTCTGTTTAAACTAAACTTAACCCCCAAAGCAGTTTCAGTCAAAAGCAGCTGGACTTGGTTATTTGTCTTTGAAGTAACCAACAAACAACCAAGTTGCTTCTTTGAACCAGGAAATTAGAATTAAATCATGTTCATGTAAGTTATTATGGGACTGAAGTCGGTTCGTTTAACAAATATAAAACCTGGTTTTACTCAAACAGCAGCCGACGCACCGTTTTCAGCCTTGAGTTTGGGGTTTCGGCCGACGCCTTCTTGTTCTTTGACAAACGTCACCGTATTTGGACGAGAGGCTAACACTAGCATTAGCTAATTAGCTAATTAACGACGACCTGGACACATGACAACATTCACAGACTGAACCAAACTTATTAAACTAAACAATCTGATCAACAAATAACCAAGTTGATTTTTTGAACCATGGAATTAGCATTAAATCATGTTCGTGGAAGTTATTATGGGACTGAAGTCGGTTCATTTAACAAATATAAAACCTGATTTTACTCAATCAGCAGCCGATGCTCCGTTTTCAGCCTTGAGTTTGGGATTTGCTTGACTCTGCTGGACTCTACTGAACTCTAATGGACTCTGATGAAGTCTTCTGGACTCTGCTGAACTCTCCTACAGTGTTTGGCTAACACTAGCATTAGCTAATTAGCTAATTTGGCAGATCCGTTATTTGTCCAGGAAGTAACCAACAAATAACCAAGTCCAGTTGCTTCTGAATGAAATTTTTTTGGGGATATCGACGACCTGGACACATGAGATTATTCACAGGTTTAACCAAACTAACCAAACTAAACAAGTCAAATCTGACCAGATAATCACGCCAGATTTGGTTTTTCCATTAAGGTCAATACCAGAAATGGTGTTACGGTTCAACCAATACCAATGTTCATATTCCTCACAACATCTTTAGGTACCGAAGCTCCCAAAACGCGTAAATTAGCATTAAATCATGTTCATGTAAGTTATTAAGTGACTGAAGTTGGTTCATTTCCCAAAATAAAACCTGATTTTACTCAAACAGTAGCAAAGAAACATCGACGTGCTACTGGATTTTGTTTTGTTATTGCTGTAGACTGTAAAGAAGAAGTGGACGTAGCACCCGTTTGTTCGTGGATTCCCATTTTCTGCCTTAAATTTGGGATTTTGGCTGTTTTTTGACGCCACCGTATTTGGACGAGCGGATGGAGTTTTTGGCTAACACTAGCATTAGCTAATTTTGCAGATCCGTTATTTGTCCAGGAAGTAACCAACAAATAACCAAGTCTTAAATTTGGGATTTTGGCCGTTTTTTGACAAACGTCGCCGTATTTGGACGAGACGATGGAGTGTTTGGCTAACACTAGCATTAGCTAATTTGGCACATCCGTAATTCACATTAACATTTTAATTGGGATGCTAATTTTACCAAGCAAAAAGGCTTTTTTACAGGCTTTACGCAACATGTGCTTACTGGAATTATTAAGTCGACTCCTTAAAGTCACTTTTAGTAAAAACAAAACACTGAACGAACATTTTAATGCGACTCAAATGTTACGATTAACTCAAAAGGAATGAAAACACACGATGAGAGGGTCAACGTTAAAAGACAAAAACATAAAAACAGAGACAGGACGACGTGGTAGTGATGTGTCAATCACAAGGTAGCCCCGCCCTAAAGCGCCCCCTGCTTCCTGGTCTGTTTGACTCTAAATGGGACCAACATTTACTAAATGCACATCACGCTGTAGTGAAGAAGTCTTGAAACTAGTGATTGAGAACATGAACTCATTGGGAAATTGTTTACTGAGGGAATAAACCATAGAGACGTTTAGGCTCGTTTTCTCATTGACTTCTATACAAACGGACGTCTTTATGCAGCGGGTGCTCCTGCTGGACATTAGAGAGACTGCAGCTTTAAGGCACAACACCATCGGCTCCACAAGTTCATTTCTTTTACACAGTCTATGGTTTTTACTGTAAATGTGAAAAATGCACACGGAGACTAACGAATAAAACGTTCTTAGTGAGGTTTGTTCACTTCAATACTTTGATTTCAGTAAAGTTTGCATGTTAGTTTCATTCCTTTTGTGCCAGAACAGTTTGTGTAACACACGTATTTTTATACCCACAAAGAAAGAGGGTGTGTGCACCTTTGCTGAGGTCAAATTCAAGCACTTTAACGGCCCGTTTTTAAGCTTTTCCAGCACCGCACAGTCGTGGTAAATTACATATTTCTACAGATACAATGAAAATGATTTTTCCACCTTTTGTTTTCATTGAAAATCACAGTAAAGGAGATGGTGGGGTTGTGTTATAACATCTAAAATGGTTTCATAACACCACACAGAAGGGAACAAAATGACTATTTGTTGTGAAAGAAATGCAGAATCAGTTCCAAGCATCCAAGCACTTTTCAAACCTTTGTAAATATAACATTAAAATTCAAGCGTTTCCAAGGATTTCCACCCTGAAACACCATCCCTGCTCTTGGCCTGTGCCCTGTTCCTCCTTTCGTTTGCAGAACATGAAACCACAGTTTTAAAAAGACGACAGAAACTGGTTTTAGACCCTGAGGTCCTTTTTAAAACGTTGGGTCTGATACGAGTCCTGCAGCCCAGTCTCTGCCACGCAAACCACCAAAATAATGTAAAATATCCACCTTTAAAACGGATCAACTGGTGCAAACGTGTGCTTTTATCAAACACGGGCCTGCAAACACATCTGAATGATAACAATTCAACCCTGTGTGAATGTTTGTGTGTGTGTGTGTGTGTGCTGGGGGAGGGTGAAGGGCAGTTGAAATAACACACCCTTAAAAGACAAGGATCTGCAACATGATGGTCCTGTGTGTGTGTGTGTGTGTGTGTGTGTGTGTGTGTGTGTGTGTGTGTGTGTGTGTGTGTGTGTGTGTGTGTGTGTGTGTGTGTGTGTGCGTGTGCGTGTGTGTGTGTGTGTGGACGAGGCGTTGGCCGGGGAGATGGATGTGTTTTAGTGAAATTAGGAAAAAGGAGTGTGCGTAGCTGGAATGAGCGGCCCTCGCTCACAGGGCTATTTATAGGCGAGTATTACGGAGTCACAGGAGTCCCTGACCTCCCCCCACTGTTACTATTGATCTTCACACGGTTTGTGTCCCCTGCTCCTGCGTCCACATAAACAAGCCCTCACACTCCCTTTCTCTCCCTGTCCACCCTCCTGTGCTTTCCCTCACTTTTCCCCTCTCTCCATGAATGAATGCATCCTTTCCGGAAGTACAGATCATCACAACACACGGGCTCCCCGCGCGACCGAGTGACTCATTACAGTAGAGTTAACCTTCTCCCAGCTGGCGGAGCACAACCAACATGGCTGCTGGCTGAGGGATTAACACAAGGGGGGGGGAGGGGATAGATACAGTAACATGGTTCCTCCACATGCTACACTAAAGTCCTTGGAGGGGAGATATCGAACGAAGGACGTACCGCCGCCGCGCGTTCCTTAAACTCCCCAAACGTCGAGGATTAGCGAGTCGTGATCGAGACGACTCGAACGAACCGCGCGATCGATAAAAGCGCAAGACGAGCGCTTATCAAAAAAAGGGACAGGCGGCCCGGGACGCTTCTGCTTTGCCATGTGTGCCGTATCTCAAGAGTGAGAGAGGATCACGTTCCAAATTCCTGCAATACAAGGGGAAGGAAGAGCGGGGCGGGGGGTGTTTCGGTGAGTGCTCGGGGTCGGGATGGAGTGTGAAAACTGCCAAAGGAAGGTTTATTTTATTCTAGCACTTAATGAAATAACGGCCAAACGAAGCGACAAAAGCACAGCCAGCTAAAAGCGAGTTCGGGGGGGGCGAGCGTCGAGGAAGTTCAAGGAAAGATCGGCCACTTAACGGCACCGAAGCGTAAAATAAGAAAGGAATATGTGGAAGTACTCTCAGCTTTGATTGGCCGGCAGAGCGATCCTCCATCATATGAGCAGTGGTCAAACCCACAAACACATGCGAGGGATCAATACGCACAGAGGCGCGCTGTGCAAATCCGTCCCAGCGCGACGAGATATACGTCATAACACACACAAACAAAGCACTTGAAGGCACCGCGGACAGGGTTGTTCTAGCTGCATCTACCTCTCAGCTCATTAGAAGCATTTACAACCTGCAGCATTAAAGGGATAATCCTGAATGTAGCATGAATGCATCTAAAAGATATGTACCAAAATAGCATCTCTGGAACATATGCATGCACTGGTTGGATGGGGAGCCGTGTTTCAGAGGAGAAACACACTCATTTAACATAAAAACAACAATAAAATGCTTCCAAAATCACACTTAAAGCTCATCCAAAGGGAAACATTTGGTTCCCCCAATGCAAATACGCCATTAGCATACATTCTCAGCTTGATCACAAACAGCTCCCTTCCCCATTTGCATATAATGAGAGTTGAAGTGTGTGTGTGTGTGTGTGTGTGTGTGTGTGTGTGTGTGTGTGCCCGGTGAAAGAAAGAAAGCAATCGCCTCACCTTCCCATGTATCCATTTCATGCTTCTCCCAGTTTGCCTGGACCCCATTCAAGCACAGACTGGACTAAGAGAGAGCCAGCGGGCCCGGTCGCCTCATGACTCTCCTTTCTTTCCTCTGCCTCTCTCTCTCTCTCTCTCTCTCTCTCTCTCTCTCTCTCTCTCTCCCAGCGACCTCTTTCCTCGACAGCCTGTCCCTCTCTGACCGCAGCCTGAGCCGAGCAGCAGCCACTGGTCATTTTAGTGCCTGGTCACATGACCGCAGAGTTCAAGCCCCCGGGGTCACAGCTCGGCTTGAGGTCCAATGACAGTCAGGGGTTATCTGAGTGGAACTGATAGCCCTATTTTCGGTGCCATTGGACAATGCTACTCCCCAGCCCCTCACCCAAATTAGCCCCCCCCCCTCCCCTCCCTCCCCTCGACCATGCCTCTGGCACTTCTGAGGAGGACCAAAGTGCACGACCAAGCATAAACACGGGTTCAAGCTGACACAACACACATACATTAACAAATTGAAGCACTTAGTGTAACAGGGACGGAGGGTAAAGCTGGAGTTTCACAGCTCGCCTGGTTACAAAGGGAGAACCAAAGGAGCCGAGAAGATGCAGATTCAGGAGGAACACAGAGGAACTCTCCCTCCTTTACAGCCAAACATCCCTCCATTCACACCGACAAGTCACACATTCACTAATAAAGCTGTGTGCTCCAGTGTTGTCCCCCATCAGCTAATGTAATGTCAAGGAGATTTCCCGAGCTAACCAGTAACAAACATGTTTAAAGGAGCGTGAACGGTGAAAGGCAAGGTGTAGATTCAGTCTACGGATTATAAAACAGTGCAGAAATTACTCCATAAGTGGATTTATCCTCATCTTTCTTATTATAATAGTGCTTTTCACAACATTTTGGTGCTTCAGTCGCACATTTCATCCGTTCCTTTGTTACAGAAACTCCAGATTCTTGTGTTTTTTATTTACAAAACACTTTTAAACCGTTTATTTTAACCCTCCTGTTCTCCTAAGGGTCAGTTTGACCCCATTTAATGTCTAACATCTCTAAATAACGACGTCTTTTTGTGTTTTTTTGCTTTATATTTATGACTTTTCCTCATTTTATGGGGAAAACTCATAAAAAACCTAAAATTATCATGATTATATATATTTTTTTATTGTTCTTATCGTACATGTACTTGTCTCATCGGTGTTCCTTTGGGTCAGTTTGATCATCTGGATGATTTAATCATTATTATTATTATTTATTTTACAATTCAAATATTATATGAGGTCAAATTCATGCTGCTGTCGTTGATAACGGACGTTACTTTCATTCCAGATGTTACAAATAACACAAAATAGCACTTAAAATAACAGACTTACTTTAAAACACACACACAGAAATCCCTCCATGCAGTTTAACATCAGTGATATTTTTCATTCTGTTAAATAAAAACATAAAGTACCCGACTTCACTTGAGTCACACATTGATTTTGATCATTTTACACATGTTTAACGGTCAAATTGACCCCAAGAATAAATGGTGTGAGTCAAATTTGAGGGTTACAGGAACAGGAGGGTTAAAGCAAACTCACGTCCAGCTCGTAAATTCCTCGCTCGTCGAGGTCAAAAGACTCTGTTTTAAATGTATCTGCACAGAGTTACAGAAGCCGTTAGCTGCTGTTTCAGGAATGCTTTTCCTCATGCGTTGTTGTCTTTGTCTTATTTGTTTTACTCTGAGGTAATTTACCTGTTCAGGTTATGCACGCATACGCACACACACACACACACACACACACACATGCACACACATATAGGGTCAGCCCTGCAGAAGAGATCACTGGTCTCAAAGGGTGTGACCCGGCTAAAAACAGGTTAAAGAAGAATCTAATGTAACGTCCTTGGTTTGATTCTTGCTCTTGCTTTCATTGCATGCCCCCCCCTCTCTGTCCCTCATGTTTAGTCCATTTGCATCCTATAAATTAATCAACAAAGCCTCAAAAGTCTAATAAATAACAAAGAAAAGACAATTAAAATAAGAGGAAAACGCCAAACTTCTGCTGGGTTTGGGTCCTCAGTCAGGTTTTATACCTGACAGCTTCAAGAACGAGCAACGTGCATTAGAGAAAAGGGTTATTTCTACGTGTCACAGGTAGATTTACTCACTATCGTCGGTGTAAACAGTGAATACATAATGTTAGGGGTCATTCAGAGTCAAGTATGAAGCTCTCTGCAGCTTCAAACACCAGGGCGGGGGATCGGACTCCAAGTTTTTAACAGTGATTTTAAAAGATGCAACAAAGATCGACAATAATGTGAGGGGGGGGGGGGGGGGGGGGGACGGGACGAGGAGGTGGCGCCAAATCATTTACAAGGCTAACTAACTCCTATAACAGACAGGAACAGGAACAAAAGGTTTAGTTAGCTTCTCTAAGAAAGGTTTTTTGTCGTGAACACACAACCCACGAGTGTCGTGATGCAAAATGTACTCAAACTACTCTACGTCCACGATCGCACCGACAGAAATACGACAACAGAACTTCTCTCTGAGCTGCAAAGCTCGGCTCAACAGGATCCAGGACCCGGTGCTTTAGTCGGTACTGACGTGGCGGATCTTTGATCGGACCGTTCGACCGATACGTTCGATTCCAACCAAAGTTACTGCGCGGCTGCTCCTTCGGGTTGTTTCCCTTTTGTTTATACGGCCTTAAGTAAGATAACACAAAAGTGTCGTATTGCAACAACCAACACACCCCTGCCCTGATAAACACACGGCTCTGGAAACCCTCCTCTGGTTCCCTGCGTGCACCTTTGACTTGCATGATCATCCAATTCCCTCCGTTCAGTCGTGACGTAACACCCTTTCAAAATAAGATTTCCGGCTCCAAACGCTCCGTTGGAACCAAACAGACACAACGGTAGAACATGTGAACGATCAGGATCACCTCTTTGGTCTTTTTCATCCAGAAGAAAGAGCGCACATGACAGTTATTAAATCTGTTCAAGCAACGAGGAGCACGGCTCTGCAGCGTTGGAGAGACACGAGACTCGGACCGACGTGGACTCGGGAATCATATTTTGAAAGGGCGTTACGTCACGGGCTCACAGGCGGACTGTGCGGCTGCTTCTTAAGGATGTTTCCCTTTCGTTTACACGGCCTGAAGTAAGAAAACAAAAAACTGCAACAACCAACAAACCTCCGATAAACACAGGACTCCAGAAAAGCTCCTGCGCTTCTCTACTCGCACCTTTGACTTCCATTAACATCCAGTTTAAATTCACCTCACAGAAGAGCTGACTCGCACAGTCTGACCCCATTCTGCCCCGTATCCCGGTGTCACGGTAACCAGCGTTAAAACCCGCGAGCGCCTCGGAGATCTCTTACCATCCAGTGGGTTCTCTTCCTTCATCCCCTCCAGTGGCCTGGTTAGGGGGCCGTAGTGAGAGGCATCCAGTCTTTCACCAGTGTACCGCACCCTAAACTACTCAAACCTGCTGCTCTGTGAACCCAGCAGCCACCTCTCTACCTGATCGCCTCACACTGGAGTGACCAAGCCTGTCCTGATCATCCAGTCGGTCTCCTGGCCCACCCTCTCCACCGGCCCCACCCTGCTAACACCACTTGTTCACTCTCACAGCAGCAGCAGAGGCAGCAGCAGCAGCGGCACCCCACCCCAACCCCCCGGGGGCCCAACCCCCCATGAGAATGCTAATGACCCGGCTGCATTAAGTCACATATAAGGAGCTTTTCACATTCAAACGCGGCAGAGGCAGAGGCAGAGATAGCTCGCGTGAATGCAGGGAGGCAGAGAGATGTGAGCTGTGCCGCCGGGCTCCGGAGGGTGCACGGACACAGTGGTCACAGCGGACACAGCGGTCACAGCCGCCGCACTGGGCGAGTTGGTGAGCAGGGAGAAATATGAGGACATATGCAACCTGTAGGTGCGATCGAAGGCGGTCGCGCCGTCTCCCTGGTTACTTTACACTAATACCATAAGAGTCTGCCATATGTCACTGAGTCAAAGGCAGCTTACAGGAAGGACCCGGCCACGTTATTGGAGACGTGTTTACGTGCAGATTGGAGCTTTAATATTCCTTCAGCTCACCGAATCTTAATGGATTATAGTCCTATTATTTTATGGGAAAGGTTGAACAAGTTGCAACAGAAGCAAACTCAACAGATTTTGCCCTGAAGGATCCAAATAGGGGGAAGTTTGTAAAAAGACCCAAATATTCCATATGATTCCAGTTCTCTACTTGCACCTTTGACTTGCGTGATCTTCAAATCAGCCTGTTCAGTCAAAAAATGTATTACAAGTTTTTAAAAACAGTTCATTCACGTAGGCAAACTGGTCATAATCTAATTTTGTATGTGCTAATTTCCATAAACACAACAACAGATGTAAACTTTGGGTAAAAACAGGAGAAAAGTTCTGTTTGAATCTCGACATAAAACAGTAAGAGACTTCATGTTCAGGTCTGAATGAACCCATGAACGTTAATATAGTTGGGTCTGTGTAAATCATGAATAAGTCAGAGTTTGGTTTTTACCTGCTCTGTAAAGTGTCCTGAGATCACTTCTGTTATGATTTGACACTATAAATAAAAGTGAATTGAACTGAATGAATGAAGGAGGAAGAAGGAGTCTAAAGCAGGGACTTGAGTCACTGCTGAATGGATTTCACTCCTGTCGATGACTGAGAACTAGAAATGTGTCTAATGGCGCCCTCCCACTGTGCCTCTGCCCGTGCCCCGTGCTTTAGGGTCCTTGTCCCCCCCTCCAGGCCCGTTTGTACTCACACTACCTGGGCCTCGGAGAATGCTTCTTGCTGCCTATACGTCATCACGCCGTAACACGTCACACGCATTGATGACGTCATGGCGATGCGTGGCTTTGTTTCCAGATCTTTCCGTAGACCTCGGAGTTTTTGTGCGTCTTGTCGACTGTTTTTGAATCTTTTCATCGACCAAATCTGCAGTAAACACTCCACCTCCGCATCACACCAACGTGAACCTTTCACCGCCATTGTTTGAAATGTCCGTGCATGGCCCCTCCTTCTTTTTTCTACGTCCCAACAGGCGCACAGGAAATGACCTCAGAACCGCCGTAGACCTCGTGCTCGTACACGTGCGCGCGCTCGTGCTCGTACATGTGCAAACGTGCTTTACTAAAGCCCACCTCTCCCAAACGGGCTGTGGACGGCAAGCGTGCCGCTCCTAGACGCGGTACGGTTGCACTCACACTGGTCAAAGGAACCAGACTTTAGCCGTGAAACGTCCTGGGGCACGGGACAGAGGCACAGTGGGAGTGTGCCCTTATTTAGATTATGCCCTGTTTGCCCATGTGAACAAACTATTTCAAAAAACCTATAATACATTTTTTGTTTGTCTTGATGTAAATAATCAGCTCAGTAACTTTCATGGTGATATCTGAAGGTTTATTTTTTTTTCCTATAGCAGTGATAAAAATAATAAATAGCTGAATCATGGGGAACATTTGGGTCTTTTTAGAAACTTTCCCTTATTGGGATTCTTCAGGGTTTTTTCCCTTACTCAGCACTTATTAAGGATTCAAAATCAGCTGAGTTTGCTTCTGTTGCAGCTTGTTCAACGTTGACCCCTGCTTTAGCTTAAAATGGCCGACTATTGGGAAAAAAAGAGCGTAAACCTACTTTAAACATGCAGATTTTTATTACATTTCTGGTGTTTCTCAAATGTTACTGTGAGAAAGTGAACTCAGTGAGTTTCTTCTTTCTTTCATTTGGAAAAAAACAACAACACATTTTGATTTATTTGCATTTAAACACGCTTAAAAATGTTGCTGTTGGCTCCAAACCCACAGACCCGGAGCTGCTTTGTTGACATCCGTTCAGTGTGAACGGCATAACCCTGCTCGGTGACACTAACAGGGAGTCAAACCTGAGCCGCGCCGGGGTCGAGGGGAGGGGAGGGTGGGCTGCCATATGTCACCCTTGACCTCAGCGCCGTCCCTCCCGTGCAGTGAAGATGAACGGCATTAATCAGCCATGTTGCCTTTAACCTTGAAGTCAACTGGAGCCGGTTCAGCACTAGAGACGCTATCAGAGACCAGATCACTGTGCTACTATTTTTATTTTATCATTTTATCTTATTGTTCTTTCTCTGCAAGCGCCTTAAACTAATAAACTAACACGCCGATAATAATTTCCTTTGTCCTCCGACACTTTTATACAACGATGCGTAATTTACGATTTTGATATAATTGTTTTGTTAACTGCTGGTTTTAAAGGTGCTTTACAAGTAATAATAATAATAAAAATGTGGTCTGGTGGTTAGCTCACAGTGAGAGGGTACCCGGTTTGAATCCCGGCTGGGGCCCTTCTGTGTGGAGTTTGCATGTTGTCCCCGTGTCTGCGTGGGTTTTCTCCGGGTTCTCCGGTTTCCTCCCACAGTCCAAAGACGTGCAGGTGTTGGGTTCATTGATGACTCTAAATCACCCGTAGGTGTGAATGGTTGTCTGTCTCTGTTCGTCTCTATGTGTCCTGTGATAGACTGGCGTCCTGTCCAGGGTGGACCCCGCCTCACGCCCGCTGTCAGCTGGGATCGGCTCCAGCCCCCCACGACCCCAACAGGGACAAGAGGTTGAAGATGAATGAGTGTCTTGATTAATCTTAACATGGACGACTGGATTCTGCAGTTGATACTCGGCTAACGTGAAAACAACGACACCAACGTTCGGTCTGTTTGTTTCCATTGTCTAAAATAATCTACGCCTCACGCCGGATGTCGGCTGGGAGCGGCTCCCCGACAGGGACAAGAGGTTGAAGATGAATGAATGAATGCGCTGCTTCATGGTTAATTATTTTCTTTGTTAACTGGTTGTTGAGTCTAAAAAATGTCAGAAAGTGTCGACGACTGTGTCCAAAAACCCGGAAGACGTCTATTTTGTCAGACTTTGACTGCGCCTCATTTCCTCTTACCAAAAAAGGGAATGTATTTGATGTTGGGGGGAGGGGCGTACGTCCATCTGGCTGACGTTCACCTCCGAGGAGAAGTGAGGGCCAGAGGCTAGCTGTCACTCAAGAGGCCACGCCCCTAATTATTCATAAACTTTAACCTCCAATAAAATAACTCCATCTTGGAGTTATTGACCACTTAAACAGCCACTTATATCAGTCGTCCTCAACGGCCATTGGTCGTGCTTTACCTCGTCCTGACAGGGAGGAATTATCTGTATATCGGGTTCTTCTCTTCCCCGTGACTTGAGTTTGATAAACATGAGGCATTAAGGGTGCACTCACACTGTCGTTCTGTACCGGGCCAAAACCGTTTATTCAGCTAAAGCCTAGTACCTTTAAGCAGTGTGAGTGCAACCGTTCCGCGCATAACAGCCGACAGCGGCCCGCTTGAAAGAGGTGGGCTTTAGCAGAGCCGTTTGCACGTGTAAGAGCACGAGCACGAGCCCTAAGGCGGTAGCGCTATGTGCGCCTGTTTGGACATAGAAAATAGAAGGAGGGACCATGCGCGGACATTTAACAACAACAACAATGGCGGCGAAAGGTTCACGTTGGTGTGATGCGGAGGTGGAGTGTTTACTGCAGATTTGGTCGATGAAACGATTCAAAAACAGTCGACAAGACGCACAAAAACTCTGAGGCCTACGGAAAGATTTGGAAACAAAGCCACTCATCGCCATGACGTCATCAATGCGTGTGACGTGTTACGGCGTGACGACGTACAGACAGCAAGAAGTATTGGCCGAGGCCCAGGTAGTGTGAGTACAAACGGGGCTGGGGCGCTGGGGGAGAGGGAGGGGGGGGAGTACCCTAAAGCCTGGGTCGCGGTGTGGAAGGACAGTGTGAGTGCGCCCTAAGAAGCTACACCAGGCTTTGGTCTGAAGGACTCGTCATTCAGGGTAACTTCTCTGTTCAGGTGCATTCTTGAAAGTGGTCGTACTGGCCTTCAGGCAGGTTGGGCAGCTGATCGCAGGTTTTATGCTCTGCAGAGCGACGCCCCCCGAGGCTCAGGAAGCAAAGAGCAAAGGAGGAGCCTTCAGTAACTCCCACTTTTACTGCTTTGTCTCTGGCTTTGTTCTAAACTGGCTACAGCGGGACTTTCTGCACAGCCGTGATCTTACATGAACTCCAGACGACGTCAAGAAGAACAGGGTCGGAGTCCGGAGTTTCTCTTTCACTCAAACAGCTCAAAACGGGAGAATCTTCGTGTCCAATGTGTTCTCATTTACTGGGAACGTTTGGTTTAGGCGAGCGGCGGCTGCTGCTGGCTAGAGCGTGCAGGAGGCAGGACGTGACGCAGGCCACGCCGCATAACGGGAGCAGCCTCGTCGCTGGCTTTTCTGGAATTTGTCTGATGATTTTGATGTTGGTCCTGACCAAGCCCCGCCCACAGCGACTTCCTGTTTGATCCAACCAGGAAGTGCCGAAAGCGTCAGTTCTCTGAGTGTCCACTAGGGGCAGGTTTCATTACAGAGCAGTTTCTCATTGACCCCCATGTTAAACAGGCCGTTTAAACAGCATCATTAAACCTGGTTAAAGCGTAATTCTGGTGTAAAATCGTCCCAGGGTCTTTTTCGGCAAATGCGGCTAACAGTGGTTAGCTTGGAGCAGCACGGTGAAGGCATTCAAAGGTCTTTTTTAACCACTAATGCTGCTGAAAATAACAGCAAACCTCTGCAGCAGCATGAGAAGAGTCCCTACACACACAACAAAGCAGCAACAGCGTAGTTAGTGAAGCCAGAGTTTATTAAAAGACTGTTTTAAAGACTTACCTACTGGCCCCTGTACCAGCTCCTCTCATAGTAAAGTCCATTACAGTGGATTAGCAAAGTCAATCCCAAAGGAAGGAGCCCATTGGTGCTTTGTTGTGTGTGTAGGGACTCTTCTCATGCTGCTGCAGAGGTTTGCTGTTATTTTCAGAAGGACTAGTGGTTAAAAAAGACCTTTGAATGCCTTCCCCGTACTGCCCCGAGCTAATCACTGTTAGCCACGTCCGGCTGTTAGCGACTCTCCTGGATTTCTCCGTTAATAGTTGTTAGATGAATATATCTCCATGACAACACTGAGGGGGAGGGGCTAGTTTTTATTTTATTGGAGGTTAAAGTTTATGAATAATTAGGGGCGTGGCCTCTTGAGTGACAGCTAGCCTCTGGCCCTCACTTCTCCTCGGAGGTAAACGTCAGCCAGATGGACGTACGCCCCTCCCCCCAACGTCACATACATGCCCTTTTTTGGTCAGAGGGAATGAGGCGGAGTCAAAGTCTGACAAGATGGAGACTCCCGTAGGCGAGGACGACTGGATCAAGGTGAGAGAACGGACCTGACGGAGGCGCTACGTTCATTTTGTATAGAGTCAATGGCTCTTACAGAACTTCTCGTATCTCGTCGTCTCTCCGGGTCAACATTCTCTTCTTCTTCTTCTTCTTCACCCTCGGATGTTTCTTCCGGGGTTGTTCTGTTCGCAGGATAGAAACGTCATCATCACGCCCACTCGCTCGCTCGCCAACGAGCTGCTCTTTCCAAACAATCAGACATTACACGGCCTTTGTAGGACGCCGGCGGGGTAGAGCCACTTTAATGTCCCATCCACACACACACACACACACACACACACACACACCCACACACACACACACACACACACACACACTCTGGGTAATGTGTAGATAATGTCAGGTTCGCTGTGCGTGCGTGTAAGGGGCTTATGTTTTTATCCGCGGAGAGACGGTGGAGCTGTGGAAAACACTTCTGATCCGTCGTTTGAAGCGTTCCACAGCGACGCTCAGGGACACGGTTCGATGCCGTAACCTGCTTTGCAGAAACCGAATGCATGCGTTGCTGTAGGTTTGTAGGTAAAAACAGAAGAAGAGCGGCGTTGCCTGTTCCTGCTGTTCTGGAAGTTCTTTTGTTCAGAGCGGAGAGGTTCGGAGGGGGAGGGGAGCTCCCACTAAAGAAATGCCCTTTGTTACTCTAATATTTAGGGAAATGCGGAAAACAAGCCACAAAACAGCTCATTCAACCTGACATTCAATCAAATTAGCATGTTAGCGAACGACCAGGGGCTCGTTTAAAGGCTCAGCTGCAGGTTTGGGAGGACAAACGGAGTCTGTCAGGAACGCGTTGGGTTAAATTCATTTTCAATTCAGTTTTATTTACAGTGTCAAATCCTAACCAAAGTGATCTCAGGACACTTTACGGAGAAGGTAGAGACCACACTCTATGAGTAAATAACTCAAACGAACACTTAAACAAACATCCCCATGGTAAAAACTACCTTCAGTCATTCAACCATTTGTGAAAAGAATGATTTGAGGTGTATTTTGAGTTTTTAGTTTGTTAGTTCAAAACCGGTTTTCCAGCTAAAGTCTGGTTCCTTTGACCAGTGTGAGTGCAACCGTACCGCATCTAGGAGCGGCACCCTTGCCGTCCACGGCCCGTTTGGGAGAGGTGGGCTTTAGTAAAGCACGTTTGCACGTGTACGAGCGTGCGCACGTGTACGAGCACGAGGCCTACGGTGGTTCTGAGGTCATTTCCTGTGCGCCTGTTGGGACATAGTAAAAAGAAGGAGGGACCATGCGCGGACATTTCAAACAATGGCGGTGAAAGGTTCACGTTGGTGTGATGCGGAGGTGGAGTGTTTACTGCAGATTTGGTCGATGAAAAGATTCAAAAACAGTCGACAAGACGCACAAAAACTCAGAGGTCTACGGAAAGATCTGGAAACAAAGCCACGCATCGCCATGACGTCATCAATGCGTGTGACGTGTTACGGCGTGATGACGTATAGGCAGCAAGAAGCATTCTCCGAGGCCCAGGTAGTGTGAGTACAAACGGGCCTGGAGGGGGGGACAAGGACCCTAGAGCACGGGGCACGGGACGGAGGAACAGTGTACGTGCGCCCTTTTTTTCTGTCTAACCCTAATCAACGATGTGTTTGCTGAGGGTCCTGGTCTCAGTGGATATGGCCTCGGTGGACCACGGGTCCGTCTGGTGACACCATGGTCACTGTTGTGCTGTCAGGGCTCTTTGTGACCGTCGCTGCTTCTGTTTGCTGGTGAGCGGGGGGGCCGTACAGGAGCTGACCTCAGCGGTTCACTCTTGTCCCCTTGTGCAGATTAGATTTACAATGATCCACCTGACATTCCCCAGATGCATCTGCCTCCTGGAGCCCTGGTGACCGGCGGATCAATGCAGCTGTTCTCTGCCTGAACTTCCAAAGGGCATATAAAAACAAGATGACCCGGCCACCATCTTGGAGTTATTGACCACTTAAACAGCCACTCATATCAGTCGTCCTCAACAGCCATTGGTCGTGCTTTAACTCGTCCTGACAGGGAGGAATTATCTGTATATTGGGTTTTTTCTCTTCCCCGTGACTTGAGTTTGATAAACATGAGGCATTAAGAAGCTTCACCAAGTATAAGGGAGGATAATATGCAGTACTGGTGCCTTTTATTCAGTCCGAGCAGAGTAAACCATGATGAGACTGAGTCACATTTACTTCCTGAATTTGTGTGTTTTTGCTGGATTAACATGTTTTCGATGACCTCGCACAACAATATCCATCCCATCAGGCTCTAAGGGCGCGTGCCGCGTCTAGGAGCGGCACGCTTGCTAGTCACGGCCCGTTTGGGAGAGGTGGGCTTTTGTAAAGCACGTTTGCACATGTACGAGCACGAGCGTGCGCACGTGTACGAGCACGAGGCCTACGGCGGTTCTGAGGTCATTTCCTGTGCGCCTGTTGGGACATAGAGAAAAGAAGGAGGGACCATGCGCGGACATTTCAAACAATGGCGGTGAAAGGTTCACGTTGGTGTGATGCGGAGGTGGAGTGTTTACTGCAGATTTGGTCGATGAAAAGATTCAAAAACAGTCGACAAGACGCACAAAAACTCTGAGGTCTACGGAAAGATCTGGAAACAAAGCCACGCATCGCCATGACGTCATCAATGCGTGTGACGTGTTACGGCGTGATGACGTATAGGCAGCAAGAAGCATTCTCCGAGGCCCAGGTAGTGTGAGTACAAACGGGCCTGGAGGGGGGGACAAGGACCCTAAAGCACGGGGCACGGGACGGAGGCACAGTGGGAGGGCGCACTTACAGAGAAATTCCGGCATTTCCAACTTTAGTACGAAAGGAGAAGATTAAAATTAAATTAACATGAAAATGATTGAAAATCAGAGTTCAGTACAGCGAGAAAACTGTGCAACTACCTGCATCAAGTACTAGTCTCTGCTTAATGATCAAGTCCAGTGGAAAAGAAAGTAGATATAAAGACATTTTCAGCTTTCAGGTGGTAAAAAACTGCAAAAGGTGAAGAAGACAATCATTACAGCAACCCTCACATGATCAGAGGGGAGTGGTGGGTGTCATGGACCGTGGCAGCACGCCGTTTCTCCACCAGAGGGCGGTGTCACACAAACATGGAGCCCCTGTGAGCTCTATGCATCAGACAAAGAGCCGGCAGCATCAGCTGACTGGGGCACTCACACATACCGACAGGCTGATCAAAGCGGAGCGCTGTGCGACCCGAGAGGCACCGCAGCGGCCCTCACAGCCTATAGATGTGGGCTTTAATGACGGAGGGTGCTGCTGAGGGTGCTGCTGAGGGGCTCTGGGTCCCACTCATCTGCTGCCAAACGACCAGCAGCACCTTTGATGCTGGTCGGGTTCTGTGGTTTCAGCGCCGCCCGACTCTTCTGGACCAAACTACCGAGCCAGACGTTTGTGAGAGCGACTGTACAGTGGTTCAAACTCCTCACTGTGATCAAACGACTGCAGGCAAGCCCAAACAAAAACCACCACAATGAGGTTCAGACCCCACCCCAGACCTCATGTACCCAGCTGACAATAAGCCTCCACACACACACACACACACGCACACACACGCACGCACACGCACACACACACACACACACAGAGCAGCTGCTGAGGTTTATCAGCCCGCCCTTCTGTCCCATTCAAACGATAACGGCGGTATCACAACGCACAGCAATTCTGCAGGAGTCAGTACTCAATCATCTACGGTACATCACTGCACACACACGCGCGCGCGCGCGCGCACACACACACACACACACACACACGTAAACCTGTCTGTGCATGTGCGTCACTGTCTGTGGGACTGAAGAGGAAAAAGTAGCCCCTAAAAAAAAAAACAAGCAGGAATTAAGGAATAATTCACTGAATTTGACAACTGAGATGAAGTAATGTGCCTCACACACAAACACAGACACACACACACACACAGACACACACACACACACACACACACACACACACACACACACACATAAACCTGTCTGTGCACGTTCGCCCGTGTTCACAGGAAGAGGAAAAATTAATCTTTTACAGAGTTCATAAACATTTTCCATTTCTAAAGTTTAGACTTTTTCAGACTTCTGAGGATTTTTGGGTCAATATCAAACATTTAAACACCAATTGATTGATGCTTATTTTGTAAATAAAAGGTTTTAAAATCCAACTTTGAACACATGTTAAATTCTGACTGTACGCCATTATGTTGCCGAGTCATTACATCACACTTTTAGACGTATTGTGGCTCATATAAGTGAATGAACTCTGTTCAACGCACACATTTTATTCACGCTAAATGCTAAAAGAGTGAAATTCAGAGGATTTTTGGGTCAATATTAAGCATTTAAACACCAATTGTTTGATGCTTAAATGTCAATAATAGGTTTTAAAATCCGACGTTTGCGTAGGAGCCCTGTGTTTAGAGTGCACGCATGTCTGAATAAAAGTACTGATATCAGGCTCCGGTGTATCGATCACGTATCACAGGAGGAAGCAACACTACAGATGCGTGTGTGACAGAGTGCTGGGGCCTGGCTGTGATGCAAAGTCTTTGTTGTTTCATACTAAAAAATATTCTTCACAGACGCTAAACTAGTGTTTAGTGCTGATGGAAACATTTCAAAATGGAAGAAGCTCAAACAGAGGTAACATTAAAGGTTCGTCCACACGATGGAGAACGATCTTTTTATTCTCTGTCGATCTTAAAAAGTTTCCCGTCCACTCGGCCTCGTCTCCTAAATCTGTGCGTCCACAGGAAACCAGGTGCAGCGACTCCAAACGCTGTAGTAGCCATGCCAGGCCTGGAGGTGGCGCTGTGACTGCCACAGAAATACACCAACAACGGAGAAGAAGAGACGGGGAGACGCTGTGGAGAATCCAAACACCGGAGAGTTTCTCTCCAAATCCTCCTCCATCCTAGAGACAAACGTGTCCCTGTTTCTAGTGTTAGTGGAGACTTTGGTGCTGTTCTGGACTCTGATGCACCCATCACTCTGCAGTTAGTGTCCTCACTGAGCAGAGGGGGCTGCTGGGAGCCCCTTCACTCTGCAGTTAGTGTCCTCACTGAGCAGAGGGGGCTGCTGGGAGCCCCTTCACTCTGCAGTTAGTGTCCTCACTGAGCAGAGGGGGCTGCTGGGAGCCCCTTCACTCTGCAGTTAGTGTCCTCACTGAGCAGAGGGTGCTGCTGGGAGCCCCTTCACTCTGCAGTTAGTGTCCTCACTGAGCAGAGGGGGCTGCTGGGAGCCCCATCGCTCTGCAGTTAGTGTCCTCACTGAGCAGAGGGGGCTGCTGGGAGCCCCTTCACTCTGCAGTTAGTGTCCTCACTGAGCAGAGGGGGCTGCTGGGAGCCCCTTCACTCTGCAGTTAGTGTCCTCACTGAGCAGAGGGGGCTGCTGGGAGCCCCTTCACTCTGCAGTTAGTGTCCTCACTGAGCACGATGACGCCTGCTTACAAAATGATACTAAAGTTGTGCGGTTAAGTCTCGGTGTGGACGGGTCCTTAGACAATAAGTATGACAGAATATCCAAAGTGAAATCTTTTATTTGATCAAGGATTTATGTGTGTGTTTGTGTGTGTGTGTGTGTGTGTTCGGCAGACTAAGTGCAAGGATTGTTTTGCAGGCTTATAAAAAACATAGCACCCTCTTATCTCCACGTGCTATGAAGCCACAATCGGACATAAATCTCATCTCCAAGTGTGCGTCGTAAAGGAGGATGAGACGAGACGAGGGCGACGGTAATAACAGGTTCGGGTGGCAGCGGGGTGTCTGCTACGCTTCCTCTGACGGAGCCGCCGCTGAAGCCCGAGCGGGACTGGAGCCTGTCAAATTACAGTGGGATCCCACCTCACTTCCCACTCCCTCTTCCCTCCATCTGTCTGCCGTCTATCTCTTCACCGCCACTCCTCCTCTCGCTATCTTTTGTCTGTCTGTCAGTGTGAGTAGCACGAATCATTTCACGACTCCGGGACGCACGGCACGGAAACGCTCTCACGTCGACGCGTCCGGCCGTGCCCGTGCTTCTCCCAATCCTGGAGACCGAAGTGCGTGTGTGTGTGTGTGTGTGATGCTTTCAGAGTATTTCTGGAACTCCTTCAAAAGGCAGATTTTTTCAAAATGGCGGGCGAGTGAATGCGTCCCGCAGTGCGAGCACACAGGGGAGCCTGGCTGTGCTGCACTCCGTCAAGGATTCGATAGATAGAGAACATCTAAGACTAAAGATCGACGACCTTCAGCTCCTGCTTTCAGGCGCTGGACTTCATCTGCGTGTGTCGCCAAAATGTTGGGATATTTGAACTTAATATGTCACGCTGATATAAAGTGAAGGCTCTCAGAGGCCATTTTCTGCAGCGGGCAACAATAGAGGTCCCTACAGTATCGCCTCTTTAGCCCTTCCCCTCCCGCATCCCTCATCCCTGCTTTGTCCATATCTAGCTCATCCCCTATTTCTCTCTCATCCAACACCCCCCCCTCATATATTCCCACCCCCACCCCCCTCTCCATCCCTCTCTATCTCTTAACACCCCCCCGCTCTCTTCTCTCTCTCTCCTCCTTTTCTGTCCGGCCCTCCTCTTCTTGCTCCAGAACTGTCAGATGGCATTAGCTCCTTTCACGCTCACGGCCTGTAGGAATAACAGCCGTGAACCTCGCCGAACAGCGCCATTCTCCTGCTCCAGTTAGCTCTCCACTCAGCACAGGCTGTTGCGCAAATACCAATGTTATTCACGTCGTCGTGCCCCCTTTTTTGCTTACACAACATGCCCCGCTAAAAGGGCAAAGTAAAGCGGACGCAGATCTCAGCGGAGAAGGTCACGGCGGCGAGTGAAGACGCGCGCGTATTGTATAACACGGTCACGCTCACTCATAATTATCAGCTCGTCCCCCCGACTCGAGGATCGACCCACAGCTTTGCTAAGATCTGGCTCACGTGGATCAAAAACGGATCCACTTCTTATCTGCTTATGGAGCCACGGGCCGGGAAATGTGTTAAATATATCGTGCTCGGCTTATTTCCCATGACGTTTCTGCTGCGGGGCGAGTTGTGGTTAGCATTAAAAGCCCACTGTGACCAATAAGCTGTAAAATGAGCACAAGTTTTTATGATTGTGTGGAGAAACAGGGTAAAATGATTCAGATATGGCGTCCGTACATGCACCAGATGCTTCAGCAGTTACTGTATTGTGCTCTGAAAGGATTTCACTCTCTTTAAAGAGTCTCGGATATTCAACGTCGACACAAGTGTTGAAATCACAAACAGACATATTTCGGATTTCACGGCTGTGTCGGCGGCTGCTGACGTTACACAGGACATCACAGAGTAGGGGAGCCAGAGGGAGCCGGGCCAGGTTGGGTCAGCCTCCCTCAGGGTGAGAAAGTGAACACCTGAAGCTAATCTAACCCGTCTGGAGAGGACCGTCTGTTGTCACTGTGTCCCTACGGATTATCTGTACATCTAATAGTTCAGGGGGTTGTTTGTAGGTTAGCATGCTAAGGGCCCGTCCCCAGGGAGAAGCGTTTTCCTGTAACTGCACAAGTCTGGTTCAGTCTTGCATCCACAGCAGCCGGCGTTATCCAACTCTGAAACCTGGTCCCAGAGTGTGCAGATTGTAAACGCCATCCATAGCGTTGTGGTCTGGACGGAGAAAGCTCAGACTTTGTTAGAGGACGGCGTCATGGCCCCACCTCCGACCTCTGACCCCGCGGCGTCACATAACAACAACAGTGCTGCTGCGTGAGAGGACAGAGACGGACCCAGAGACTGTTTACTGAACTGGACTCTGAGCCACATGCATGGGACTGAATGAGGCCCAGCACAGATGTCTCCCTTTTCCCTGAAGGAGCTAAACTGTTCTAGGCTCTGTTTCTAAATCCAGTTCTAAGAAGCTGTGAAAAGTCTCTAAATGTAGTGAGAAAGTGGCGGAGTGCTTTGGGACGGGGAAGGGGCTCCCAGCAGCACCCTCTGCTCAGTGAGGACACTAACTGCAGAGTGAAGGGGCTCCCAGCAGCACCCTCTGCTCAGTGAGGACACTAACTGCAGAGTGAAGGGGCTCCCAGCAGCACCCTCTGCTCAGTGAGGACACTAACTGCAGAGGGAAGGGGCTCCCAGCAGCACCCTCTGCTCAGTGAGGACACTAACTGCAGAGGGAAGGGGCTCCCAGCAGCACCCTCTGCTCAGTGAGGACACTAACTGCAGAGTGATGGGTGCATCAGAGTCCAGAACAGCACCAAAGTCTCCACTAAGACCAGAACCAGGGACACGTTTGTCTCTAGGATGGAGGAGGATTTGGAGAGAAACTCTCCGGTGTTTGGATTCTCCACAGCGTCTCCTCGTCTCTTCTTCTTCGTTGTTGGTGTATTTCTGTGGCAGTTACAGCGCCACCTCCAGGCCTGGCATGGGTACTACAGCGTCTGGAGTCGCTGCACCTGGTTTCCTGTGGACGCTGAGATTAAGGAGTCAAGGCCGAGTGGATGGGAAACTTTTTAAGAACCACAGAGAATAAAAAAGTTCTGGATCGTGTGGACAGACCCTAACGTTTGACTCTGGAGCTGAAGTGGAACTCCCGACCCTGATAAACCGGTTCTTAAGTGTGTAAGAGGTGTGTGAATTATATCGAACTAAGTATTAACACTGCAAAAATTGATTAACACAGTGTATCATTACACAGTGTGAAGGAATGTTTATGTGCGTGTGGCGAGAGAAACACCGTAAATACGTTCTTATGGGGGGGGGGGGGGGGGGGGGATCTGTATGGGCGAGGCAATTATCAGTTTGACAAGTAAGCACAGATAGATTAATACAAATATGAGGAGAGTGTAATTTCTAATCGCTCTGCACTCGACAAGCCCAGCATGGAAGGGAGGCTTAGAGGCTAATAATCAAAGCAGATTAGCCCGAGCTCTGATAGATGCTACGCAAGCCCGCTAATCATCGGAGTGATAACCGTGAATCATCCCATCGCAGTCAGAAATGAGCAGTGTGTTTCAAATTACGGTTTTGATGGAATGATCTGTGTATCAGCGCCCCATCAAGACGCCTCTCTTTCACTTCCCTTTGCCTCCTCTTAGCCCGTGTCGCAGTGATGCCTCCGTGTTAATATAGCACGTGTAAGTCGCTGCATATTAAGTACGGCGGAGGGAGGGTGGGCGGAAGCACTGGAGCTTCAGAGCCCCGGTGTGACTCTGATCTCCGGCCCGCCTGCCCTGTGATTTAGCCTGGAAATGACAGACTTGCCCCTCATTGGGCTACGGGTGGAGAGCTAATGACATGCTGTGTGGGCTAACGTGACTATTAGCCCACTCTGAGCAGCAGGAACTGACAGGAACACAATTCTGTCATTACGCCCTGAGGAGACCTCTAATCACGGAGGCAGGGACACTAGAGGGGCCGGTCGCACTGGTTTTGACGTGGAGACAAAGAGGTAACTGACTCTGCCTCTGTCTTACCTCAACCTTGAGGAGGAACCGCAGCCTCATGGAGTCCTTTAAACCTTAAGTACACATCGCTGTTTTGACACAGCGATGCCAAGATTCAAGAATATTTTACCTGGTTGTTGCAACATGCCCATTAAAGTGTAATTCATGGTCTTTTTCAGCACATTAATCAAGCCATGGAGACGTTTGTTCCATGTATGAACTATGAACGGAGGAATGCAGGAGAGTCGCCAACAGCCGGACCTTTAATTTAAGTCAATGGAACGGAAATTATTTTGCTAATTTGTCTTGTTTATATTTCAAAATGCCAAACGTGACACCTCACTGCTTTCCTCGCTCTTACGTTATAGTAAGTTGAATATTTTGGGGTTTTGGACACATGGTGGGATAAAAGAAGACATTTAAAACCCTTTTTCTCCAGCATGTGATGGTTATTTTTAAGAGTCATAAGTCAGTGAACTCACAGCGCAAAGTGTAGCTAGCATTAGCTAATGCTAAAAGCGAGTGAGGCTGTAGCAAATAGAGGGTTGGGGCAAAAAATGCTGCCTTGCTAATTACACTTAAAGTGCGATTGCACTCATCAAATAAGCCATCGAGGCAGTTTTTTTGTTTGTATATACTATTAACGGAGAGTCGCTCACAGTCGCTAACAGTGGGACGTGGCTAACAGTGATTAGCTCGGGGAAGTACGGTGAAGGCATTCAAAGGTCTTTTTTAACCATTAATGCTGCTGAAAATAACAGCAAACCTCTGCAGCAGCATGAGAAGAGTCCCTACACACACAACAAAGCATCAACAACGTAGTTAGTGAAGCCAGAGTTTATTAAAAGAGCGTTTTAAAGACTTACCTACTGGCCCCTGTACCAGCTCCTCTCATAGTAAAGTCCATTACAGTGAAAGGAGCCCATTGGTGCTTTGTTGTTTGTGTAGGGACTCTTCTCATGCTGCTGCAGAGGTTTGCTGTTGCATTGGAGCATGGAGTGATTAGCTAACAGCGGGCTAGCATTGATCTTAATATGACTGCAATTCATTTTACAGCATCCAGCAAAGAATCCCTTTAAAAACAAGGGTTCAAGTGGAACCTTTAATGGACTTACTAGTTATTGAAAAATGAATATCAACGACTCATCATCTTGGATTTTCTTTCGGCGACTGGTGAACGGCTACTCAATGACATTGAATATCACAATATCATTGTACATTTACTGCCGCCTTCACCGCTAACTTGTAGGACGCTGCTCCTCACAAGGCAGAAGGTGGTGCTTACACGGAAGCAGCTGAAGGTGACCCTCTGAGGGGCCGTCTCATGAGAAGCTTTTGGAGCTGGGCTCACCGCGAGGTCGGGCGCAGAGACCCGGTAAACGGCTGAAATCGACGTTAGCATTAAAACAACGGTTAGCTCGTAAACTGCCTCTTCACAAACCTCCATCGTTACCTTTTCTTCAGCGATCGCGATACGACTTTGATGCAACGTTAAATAGTTCGTGAAACTCAGACACACAATACGTTTTTCCTCCGTCTTTTTTACCGGCTTGATGTCGCTCTCTGGTTGCCTAGGAAACGTGAACGTCACACTCAAAGCTTCTATCTCATTGGTTGAGCTTTTGAAAGGTCAAAGTTCAGCTGATTTGAACTTTGAGGGCAGCGGCAGAGAGGCTAATCTGAGCGGTGCGCGTCGCTACATCGAGCGCTAACGCCTCCTCCATAGGAATGAATGGGACGGCCGGATCAAAGCGTTGTTTACCGTGTATCATGTGTAAGGGCCTTTATGATTTAACCATCAATAGATTCTGTACCTCCTGATCTGAAAGGCCTTCAATGGCGCCTGCTCCACACGATAATGTCTGTCTCTGCATCTGAAGGTTTGCGTCTTTTGACAAATTTGATGTTAAACAGCGAAACTAAAAGCCTTCTGGAGTTAATTTAGAAAAGTTATATAAGAACTAGGGATGTCCGATAATATCGGCCCTCCGATATTATCGGCCGATATTGAGTTAAAAATGTAATATCGGGAATTATCGGTATCGGGTTTTTACAACCGATGTTAGTTCTGTAGGCTTCAGCATTTCCGAGTGTACCTGAATGCAACACGGGCCGTTTACAGGCGCGTGCTTGATGACGTATAACAACAACAACACGCTTCACTCGTAGGTTGCTAACCGTGGCTAACAAGCTTCAGCTCTCCCGGTGCATGAGATGTCCGTGGTTTGGAAGTATTTCCAAGTGTCATCTACTAACAGTCAATGTGCGCTTTGCAATGACTGCAAGGCGTTTTGGTTATGAGAGGAGGAAACAAGGCGTCTTCCTTTAATACATCACATTTGATCACCCAGCTCAAGAAGAATCATGCGGAGTTAAACGCTACATCTGTGCAGCAAAGTGATGAAAAGAAGCAACAGCCGACACTGAGAAACAAACTTTTTCTATCGTTCAGGATGCCGGATTCACCAAACTTATGTAGTTCCTCGAGCCCCGTTATGTCTGTATAACGCCCAGTCGCAAGTATTTCTCAGACCAGTGCTTACCCGAACTGTACAGCATTGTTTACAGTCACGTCGAGAAGGTAATTTCTGGTGCTGTATCCGTTAGATCCACTACAGGTTAGCATGTTGAGCTTAACTGCTAATTTATTGATTGTATTATTTGCCAAGTTACGGCTCAGTCGTTACTCAGTCTGGAAAAAGAAAACTAAGTTTGTTTACTACTCTGGACTGAAGATATGCATCTTCCTTGTGTTGATAATGTCTGTAGTGTTTGAGGCAAAATATTCTCTCTAAAAACACAAACAAATAAATGAATGGAACTTTTTTCAATAACTTATTTTGTACAGACTGTGTTTACATTTGAAAAGCCGTGTTGCATCTATGTATGCATCCAGTGGGGCATCACAATAAAATTAGGCATAATGTGTTAATTCCATAATAGGTGATATGTGATGAATTTTGGTGTAAAAAGGCTGCATATATCGGTATCGGGTGATATCGGTATCGGAAATTAAGGGTTGGACAATATCGGAATATCGGATATCGGCAGAAAAGCCAATATCGAGCATCCCTAATAAGAACTCTATATGGTGTTTTAGCAATAGCCATTAAAAGAATAACATCACATACTTCCTTCAGTTTGCACTAAAGAGAAACTGCCTATATATTACATTCACCTTCTCTAAGTAATATACTGCACATGTGCATCAGTGCACTTCCACCACATACCTGACACTGTGTGAAATCTCCTAATGCAGTAAAGCCCACTCATCTCACACTTCAAGGGGATTAAAGCAAACGCTGAGAATGAATAGGAAACCGCACCGTGGCAGGTTTGTCCACGAACATTCCTCCCTGCAGAAGGTGAAATGCAGGAATGTGACAAGCCCTGACGCTGGAGCCCACAGCCTGTGTCAGTGTGTTAATCGTACATTATAATCAGCGCAGGCACATACCTGCCTATCTGGGTTCTATAGAAAAATAAAAATGTTCTTAGAAGTGGTGCTGGAATTCTGTGTGGGGCCTTAAATGAAGTAGTGTACTGCGTCTCTGAGACCGACCAGCACAAAGCCAACCGCAAGATTTGAACTTCAATCCTGCAGCTGTATTACTGCTAAGTTTTAGGGCGCACTCACACTGTGCATCCGTACCGTGCCCAAACACGTTTCACGGCTAAAGTCTGGTTCCTTTGACCAGTGTGAGTGCAACCGTACCGCGTTTAGGAGCGGCACGCTTGCTGTCCACGGCCCCGTTTTTGTAAAGCACGTTTGCACATGTACGAGCACGAGCGTGAGCACGTGTACGAGCACGAGGCCTACTGTGGCTCTGAGGTCATTTCCTGTGCGCCTGTTGGGACATAGAAAAAAGAAGGAGGGACCATGCGCGGACATTTAAAACAATGGCGGTGAAAGGTTCACGTTGGTGTGATGCGGAGGTGGAGTGTTTACTGCAGATTTGGTCGATGAAAAGATTCAAAAACAGTCGACAAGACGCACAAAAACTCCGAGGTCTACGGAAAGATCTGGAAACAAAGCCACGCATCGCCATGACGTCATCAATGCGTGTGACGTGTTACGGCGTGATGACGTATAGGCAGCAAGAAGCATTCTCCGAGGCCCAGGTAGTGTGAGTACAAACGGGCCTGGAGGGGGGGACAAGGACCCTAAAGCACGGGGCACGGGACGGAGGCACAGTGGGAGGGCGCCCTCAGTGAATTATCACCAGGTGACGGATTAACTCCAATAACTGGCAGTGTTTGCTCGTACAACAGTGGTCTAGATAACGCTAATGTTCAATCAAATTATGAAAATAACAACATTTCAGACTATAAATCAAGTGTAAGTGTTGCTCCGTCTATTTCCTGTTACACTTAAACCGTAGAGTCCGAGCTCACAGCTGACGCGTGCTTCAATAAACCTCCATAACCGTGTTCTTTGTTTTTACTGAAGGGTTTTTAACAAAGAAACAAACATCAGCAACGAAGCAGACGACGGTCAGAACCCAGTGTGCTTTCAGGCTCCGTAGCTTCTGCTTACAATAAAACATGCACAGAACGCCTGATCCACTTATCAACCAATCAGAAACCGGGGCTGGTGGCAGCTACAGTGGGTTGAAATGAACACACTGTAATAAAAACAACAGCTCACATTATCTTTTACCAAACCAAGCAAACAATAAACAACATCTCTGAAGGGCTCTGACATCAAGAGGTAGTCATGTGTTCTCTAATGTTGAGTGTAAATACGTAAGTCATGTGTGTGTGTGAATATTTAACACTGGCTAATAGACGTCTTAAAAAACTGCCTGGGTTGACTTATGTGATTACTCCAAAGGCTAAACGACCCCTGCCCTCCTCGTCAGCAGCTCGGACAAAATGCTCCTGACATCCTCACGCCGAGCGCCGAGAGCGGGGCGGCCTTACGAGGCAGAAACGGTGACATCACCCCGACAACAGCTAAACAAAATAGGCCACAGCTGTTTGGTTCTTTAGGCTACAAATTAGACTCAATGTGTCACATAACATCACATCACGCGGGGGTCCGTGGAAGTAAGCACTGAGCCGTCTCCGGTGGACTGAGCCGCCGCGGCTGCTGCTGCTGCTGCGGCTGCTGCGGCTGCTGCTGCGGCTGCTGCTGCTGCGGCTGCTGCTGCGGCTGCTGCTGCTGCTGCTGCTGCTGCTGCTGCTGCTGCTGCTGCTGCTGCTGCTATCTCTCACCGCTTGCTTACTTTCCCTGCTCTGTTTTCAGACGCACAGACACGGAGCTCATGCTAATTTGCGCTAGATGAAGAATGAGCGACGGAGGGTGTGTGGTGGTGGGGAATGGATGAATTATGGAAGGATTTAAATAATAAATAGGCCCCTGTTCAACCAGACGGGAGCCTTGAAAGAAGGGGGGGGGGGTACTCAGGAAGGTAGCGGGACACTCTCCACAGAGATCTGGGTCATATGAATTATACCTTACTGGGTCCATTATCGCTTATCAAAGCATCAAATGAATTATTCGGCGGGGCGCCCTCACAAATGTGCATTCAGCGCCGTTATAGTTCCACTTCAACGGGAAAACAGAAGGATGGAGCGACGCTTGCATACGCGCACATATGGAGGCAGAGATAGAGACACCTGGGAGGCATCAGTTAGCTGTCAGCATGAAGACATTAAGCCTTCCTATAGAAAACACTTCATGGAGCCTTTAATGATGCAGACACACGACTGAGGGAACACAGAATACTCGCACGTTCATCCTCTCACACGAACTTTAAGCAGTCCTGGAAGGGATCGAACGAGCCAATCGGGAGACGGGTGAAGCAAAGTGAGAAGAGAGATGGGGAAGGGAAAGGGTGGGGGATCGGTGGTGAAGAGAGTGTCCCCCCCATAAGTGCTTCTCAAACCTCCACTAAGAGACCATAGTCTAAAAATAAGCTCGGTGGGGAGGATTCCCCCAAAACCTGACTCAGTGTTTCACCAGCATCATGTGGACTCTCTGAAAAAGAGGATCTGCTGACGGAGCCTCGTCTCCAGCTTCGGTCTTCTGTTGCTGTGTGGGCCAGGCGTGAGGGCGCTGTACCACGTCTAGGAGCAGCACGCTTGCCGTCCACGGCCCGTTTGGGAGAGGTGGGCTTTAGTAAAGTACGTTTGCACGTGTACGAGCACGAGTGTGCGCACGTGTACGAGCACGAGGCCTACGGCGGTTCTGAGGTCATTTCCTGTGCGCCTGTTGGGACGTAGAAAAAAGAAGGAGGGACCATGCGCGGACATTTCAAACAATGGCGGTGAAAGGTTCACGTTGGTGTGATGCGGAGGTGGAGTGTTTACTGCAGATTTGGTCGATGAAAAGATTCAAAAACAGTCGACAAGACGCACAAAAACTCTGAGGTCTACGGAAAGATTAGGAAACAAAGCCACGCATCGCCATGACGTCATCAATGCGTGTGACGTGTTACGGCGTGATGACGTATAGGCAGCAAGAAGCATTCTCCGAGGCCCAGGTAGTGTGAGTACAAACGGGCCTGGAGGGGGGGACAAGGACCCTAAAGCACGGGGCACGGGACGGAGGCACAGTGGGAGGGCGCTCTAAGAAACAGCAGTTCCAGTTCTATTTAATGCTATGAAGCGGAGACCGGAAGTGGACAAAAGGTGATGGCACCAAAACTACTGTTAGGTAACCGGTTAAAGTGAAATTCTGGTGTAATTCCATTTTTTTTATCACATAGCAACTTTTAACGCTAACAGCCGGACATGGCTAACACTGATTAGCTCGGGGCAGCAAGGTGAAGGCATTCAAAGGTCTTTTTTAACCACTAATGCTGCTGAAAATAACAGCAAACCTCTGCAGCAGCATGAGAAGAGTTCCTACACACACACCAAAGCAGCAATGGGCTCCTTCCACTTGAATGGACTTTACTATGAGAGGAGCTGGTACAGGGGCCAGTAGGTAAGTCTTTAAAACACCCTTTAATAAACTCTGGCTTCACTAACTACGCTGATGGTCCATCAAGCATTCACTTCATGGACTGAGAGAAAGGAGAGGAACGCCATTCAAACGCACGCCCACATGGCTACGCTGCTCCTTGATGCTAACATCTCTTTCATCTGCACTTAGCTGGAACGGCTAACGCTAACGGCTAACGCTAAATGTCAGTCAAACTCCTCTAATCCTTGTTTTTATGCTGTGACTTTCTGGAGGGGACGGGTTCAAACAGGCTCAAACAGACTCCAGTCTCCTGGAGCTACTGGGCCGGGTCTGACCAACCTGGCAACCCCACTGCTGGACTTCTTTTTTGTTGTTGAGATGACGATCTTGAGACACTAGATGGAGCCGTTCTGCTCGTTCTCCAGATTCAACCTTTGATATTCAAGCTGTTCAGGTAGACATTAGTGTTGTCTGTGTAGCAGCCAACACCAAAGACAAATGATTACCATTTAATGAATGATTTATTCAGCATTCTTGGTTTTTTTGTTATTTTTTGCCTAGACCACATCGTTCTTTGATGTCCCAGGAGAATAAGACGGAGTAGACTAACTCCTGGAGCTGTACGTGTCACGGCGTGTTGAGACACCCCCAGCCGCTCTGCCCTGTTTGTGTTTGGTCTGAAGCTGCAACAGGATCTGAGGCCCAGGTTGAGGATGTCACTCCTCAGCAGGCGCCCCTGGGACGCCCCCCCACGCCCACCCCCACCCCCAACCCTGCAGCTCTCCGGCCCCTGAGGAACCCTGAGGGGAGACGGGGACTGGGAGCGGCGGGGTCACCTCAGTGACGTTCCCGCTCACCCTCACATTATCCCCGTTGGCCCCGTCCTGACACCCGAGAAGCCGCGGCACTCAAAGTTAAGGTCAAAGAGCTGAGGAGGACGCGGCGAGGCGGCCGGATCAAAGAGCAGCAGCACCTTCATGTCTGCTCGGGAAATCTGAGCCCTGGACGTCTTTTCAACTCAAGTCTCTGCAAAAAAATCCTGTTTCAACGGCCGACACGGCGTCTTCTTCCACACGACGTCTGTGATTCAGTCGCTTTGGATCACGTGACAGGACTGCAACTAACGAGTGGTTTCAATGTGGATTCAACAATTATTTTATAGATGGAGAGAGAGAGGGAGAGAGAGAGAGGGGGTGAGAGAGAGAGAGAGAGAGAGAAAGATAGATAGATAGAGATAGATAGATAGATAGATAGATAGAGATATAGAGATAGAGAGAGATAGAGAGATAGGGAGGTAGAGAGAGAGATAGATAGAGCGAGAAAGAGAGAGCGATAGAGAGAGAGATAGATAGAGATAGAGAGAGATAGAGAGATAGGTAGATGATGGATGGATGGATGGATAGATAGAGAGAGAGAGATAGATGGAGAGATGGATAGTCAGATGGATCATACTTATGCGTACCAATAAATAGCATTAAAAAGTAAAATACATTCTTTAAAGTCCTAAAAACATGGACCAGTGTTTCCGAAGAGGACGTTTTCAAATGTCTGGTTTTGTCCACGACTCAAAGAGATTCAGTTCAGAACTGGGGTCGGACGCTACGAAGCGTCAATGAGGAAGTGGGGCCTGGCGGACAGAGCAGCGTGTGAGGGCGGGGGGCCGGAGCAGACCGCTGAGCACGTAATCACCACCTGTCCCCTGGATAAGGACGCACTCACACTGTCCTTCCGCACCGGGCCAAAACAGGTTCCACGGCTAAAGTCTAGTTCCTTTGACCAGTGTGAGTGCAGGTTGCCGTCCACAGCCCGTTTGGGAGAGGTGGGCTTTAGTAAAGCGCGTTTGCACGTGTACGAGCACGAGCGTGCGCACGTGTACGAGCACGAGGCCTACGGCGGTTCTGAGGTCATTTCCTGTGCGCCTGTTGGGACGTAGAAAAAAGAAGGAGGGACCCTGCGCGGTAATTTCAAACAATGGCGGCGAAAGGTTCACGTTGGTGTGATGCGGAGGTGGAGTGTTTACTGCAGATTTGGTCGATGAAAAGATTCAAAAACAGTCGACAAGACGCACAAAAACTCAGAGGTCTACGGAAAGATCTGGAAACAAAGCCAAGCATCGCCATGACGTCATCAATGCGTGACGTGTTACGGCGTGATGACGTATAGGCAGCAAGAAGCATTCTCCGAGGCCCAGGTAGTGTGAGTACAAACGGGCCTGGAGGAGGGGACAAGGACCCTAAAGCCCGGGGCACGGGACGGAGGCACAGTGGGAGGGCGCTCATAGACGTTTTCATCCAGAAAAAAGAGGTCAAATGACAATTACGTTGTTTTTTTTTCACGACGTTGGAAACTCGAGGCTCGGACCTGGAAATCTTATTTTGAAAGGGTGTTACGTCACGACTGAGCAGCCGGACGAGCCGGACACGGATCTCTTCACCTGCTCTGCTCTGAAAATCATTTTACTAAATGTCCGACTGTTCCTTTAAGGCATAAAAGTTTTAAAGTTTTTACTTTAGATGATGAAAGCCACAATTTCACGGTGATGTTTCTTTTATTTTTACGACCGTGGCTCAAATTGCATCTCCACCCTTAACACTCGACACCATGTCTTCACATTAGCGTGTTGTTCTGCATCGAACGCCGCATCTGAGCGAGGGATCAGCTAATTATCCTGGCGGGCTTCTCTCTGAAACACCTCTTTGTTGTGCTAATGCGCTCCCTGTGATAGCATCTCCATCCATAACCTTCTCCATGTGTACAGATAACCTGGAGGGGGGCGGAGTGGTGTATGTAGGGCGCTGGGAGTCGGGGTAGTGGGGGTGTGTGTGTGTGGGGGTGTGTGTGTGTGTGTGTGTGTGGGGGGGGGGGTGTTGTTGCAGCATGTCCTGCAGCTGTGCCTACGATGACAAGCCTGTCCTCAACCTAACCTCCTCCAGACTAAACACAACACACGGCTTCACCTGCGGGGCTTCCTGCCCGCGTCCCCGTTTGCGGTTCCACGCGCACTCTTGTGACTTTGGCGGTGCTGCGGTTTTTGCCGATCTCGACGATACGTGTCGCCGTCGAAAGCCGTAGTTAAAGCAGCGAGGCTCTCTGTGGCGGTGTGATTGGTTAGGTTGGCTGCTCGCCGATGTGCACTGGCCTCACTGAACGCACTGAACCAGGTTTTTGTGCCCAAAGCAGTTCTGAGGGAGTCTTGATCTTTCTGGGCCACATGGAAACTAGGTCACTGTGCTGTGCTGTCAGTCCTGTCTCTCTCTCTCTCGTTGTGTGTGTGTGTGTGTGTGCGCGTGTGTGTGTGTGTGGAATAAAAGTGTAAAATAGGGCTTTTACATAAGGATGGGATGGGTTCCACAAATATGCAGTATTGCTGTTGCGGAGATTCTCTGAAACTGCAGCACAACCCCCGCCCGCGATGCCACACTGGGGGCGAGCGAGGTAGAGAGAAACCGGAGAGGGAGAGAGAGAGAGAGAGATGAAATTCTCATCCTTGGTTCAGATCCCTAAGAACGCTTGGGAAGGCAGGATCTTATTATCACAGCAAATGTGCAGTGTGCAGAGTGGAGGAGATTAGATGCGTCTTGCCTTTGAAGTGTATTTTCCGACCATTGTGCGACGGCAAATTCCATCAAGTGTCGGAGGCAGCGGCGATAAGAGGCGCGGGGTTATGAATGCCGCAGCGTTAAAAGCCGTCATTTGAGCAATAAGATGAAACGCTCTCCGACTCCTGCAAAACGAAAAGTACTTCCCCTCATTTCAGCGCTGTCATTTACAAACGGGCTGCGGAGAACGCCACCGACACTAAAATAACAAGGTTCGTTGAATGGCGTGGGTAAATATGTCAGAGCGTGGATTATACTTTAAATTAACGAAGAGGTGACCTTTAAATAGGGGACACTTCTTCTTCTATGGTGTGTCAACAAATGCTCAGTAGACTTTAGCCACGTTCTCGTCTCAGGTCCCACATCGAAGAGGCCGGCCTCCGAGGGTGGTTTAGGGCGCACTTGTACACGTGCAAACATGCTTTACTAAAGCCCACCTCTTCCAAACGGGCCGTGGACGGCAAGCGTGCTGCTCCTCGACGCGGTACGGTTGCACTCACACTGGTCAAAGGAACCAGACTTTACCTGTGAAACGTGTTTTGGCACGGTACGGAGGGACAGTGTGAGTGCGCCCTAACTGACCAAAGAGGTGATCCTGATTCGTTGTTGTCTGTTTGGACCAGGATATCTTATTTTGAAAGGGTGTTACGTCAGACTGAAGAGCCAGATACAGCTAACGTTGTAACTGTATAAGGCCGTTACAAACATTACACATTCATTTTAATGTATTATCCTGGAGGTGCTGAACTCTCTGTCAGTCTACTGTGCCGTGAGGCTAGGCGTGCTCACAGGGTTAGCATCCCAACATCGTGTGTCCAGTAGCATTAGCTCATCACTCCGCTCGGACCGGCTTGGACCCGGAAATCTTATTTTGAAAGGGTGTTACGTCACGACTTCACAGCTGAAAGGGCTTTTTAAGCGCTCATTTTTCATGTGAGTGAAGGTGTTATTAAATTAGAATCTAACAGTGAGCGATGGCGTGAATAAGGTCCAGTTCTTCAGATGGCGAGGGAGGTGGAGAGGTGGAGAGGTGGAGCGAGCGGCGCCCTGACACACGTGCAGGTCTCTGCCTCAGCATCGTCTCAGTGGAACAGGGAGCAGCTACGATGCTGAGGCCGAACAAAGGGCTCGTGTGGCGGAGCGCTGCGCGTTATCCAGGTCACAGTGATCTAATCAGGTGTGAGTAAAAACACTTGGCAGCCCTCCAGGCCTCGCCACAGCGTCATCACTCAGGGGGAAGGAAAACACACTCACACACACACACACACACACACACACACACACACACACACACACACACACACACGTACTCGTCTTACTGGAGCTGTGAGGACACTCCAGTGGACAGAAATGACCACTTTACAGTAAGGGTCCAGGAAAGACATGATTCATGCATGAGTTCATGCAGCGCTTCATGATCACGTGTGAATCCTCCTCTCACACAGGAGCTCATATAAGAACAATACACTCATTAAAGCAACTGCTAAAGCGTCCAATCAGAGCGGCAGCTTTTGTAATCGAGCGATTAATCGATAATGTATTTGATTAATCGGATAAAGACCATAATAAAGGTAATTTTGCGTCATTGCTCAGCACTACTAACAAATGATGTATCATGTCTGGGGAAGGTCTGTTTGGTGTGGTTACCTAACACAGGTGCGGGTGTGTTTGTGTGTGTTTGACTGTGTGTTTGTGTGTGTGTGTGAGAGAGACGAGATGTGTGTGTGTGTGTGTTTGACTGTGTTTGTGTGTGTGTTTGTGTGTGAGAGAGAGAGAGAGAGAGAGAGAGAGAGAGAGAGAGAGAGACGAGATGTGTGTGTGTGTTTGACTGTGTTTGTGTGTGTTTGAGTGCACGTGTGTGTGTGTGTGTGTGTGTGTGTGTGTGTGTGTGTGTGTGTGTGTGTGAGAGAGAGAGACGAGATGTGTGTGTTTGAGTGTGTGTGTGTGTTAAAGGCAATACACTCGCAATTTCCCATGAAAAAGTGACTATTTAAACGATTCAAAGAGGTGAATTAACTTTTACCTGACGCTCGTTTTTACTCTCGCAGGTTTAAAGACAAACAGATTAATTAATAAATGTATCAGAGATAAATATTTATATATTTACCGTAACAACAAACTGCACTGACACGTTTCCTCAAACCAAACTCTAAACACTGATCAGGGAGGTGAAGTTGTGTTTAACACTCTAAACATGGAGGCGTTCACCAGCACAGCTTCCTGTTTCTAACATCTCCGTCACTACGGCAACCGCCCTCCTTAAAGCGGAGCGGCGTCACTCGCTGAAGTGGCGTTAACAACGGGCTGCTTTCTGCTCAGGCGCTGAATCCTCTGTGTCCTGCTGCTGTGGGAGAACACTTTATAGAGGACACTTTCACCTTTTTGGCTTCAAACTCAGGGCGCACTCCCACTTCACGGCTATAGTCTGGGCCCTTTGACCAGTGTGAGTGCAACCGTACCGCGTCTAGGAGCAGCACGCTTGCCGTCCATGGCCCGTTTGGGAGAGGTGGGCTTTAGTAAAGCACGTTTGCGGAAAACAGTTCATATCCATTCATTTACCTCAATGTTGATGATATGTTAAATCAAACCAACGATGACCATCAGAAAATATCTATTTATCTCGTCTCATCTCATCTTCAGCCTCTTATCCGGGGTCGGGTCTCGGGGGCAGCAGCTTTAGCAGGGGACCCCAAACTTCCCTTTCCCGGGCCACATTAACCAGCTCTAACTGGGGGATCCTGAGGCGTTCCCAGGCCAGTGTGGAGATCTAATCTCTCCACCTGGTCCTGGGTCTTCCCCGAGGCCTCCTCCCAGCTGGCCCTGCCTGGAACACCTCCCTAGGGAGACGCCCAGGGTTCACCCTTACCAGATGATCCTGAACCACCTCAACTGGCTCCTTTCAACGCAAAGGAGCAGCGGCTCTACTCCGAGTTCCTCACGGATGCTGAACTTCTCCCCCTCTCTCTAAGGGAGACTCCAGCCCCCCTCCTGAGGAAACACAGTTCACACGCTTGGACCTGGACTTCGTTCTTTGGGTCCTGACCCAGCTTTCATGACCACAGGTGAGGGTAGGAACCAGGACTGAGCGGTAGATCCAGAGTTTTGTCTTCCTCAGCTCTCTGTTCATCACAACGGTGCGGTAGAGCGACTGCAGCTCCGCCCCCGCTGCTCCGATTCTCCGGCCAAACTCACGCTCCATCGTCCCCTCACTCGTGAACAAGATCCAGAGGTCCTTGAACTCCTTCACTTGGGGTCAGGACTCATTCCCTACCTGGAGTTAGCAATGTAGCAATGTTAGTTCATATCTATTTATGAACTAAATATAAACAGGTGCACGTGGAACCAATGAGAGCTCAGTCAAACCAGTTCCCCTGTGTATGTATTTTCAGTTCACAATAAGCCGGAATTCACTGGTTTCAGCTTTGCATACGCAATACGCATACACACACATGCAGACCCACACAGACATAGACACACACACACACACACACACACACACACACACACACACACATAATACCTCATACTGTCCAACCGCAGCAGTTAAAACTCCCATAAAGGCACAAAACTCTCAGGATGTCTGTTTTTTTTTTTCCTCTGTCACCCAAACTCCACCCAGAGCAGCAGCCATTCAATAGAGAAGCCTCCTGCATTCAATGGTCTGAGCTCGGACCAATCACAGCGTCCCCTGATCCCACCCCCTCCCCCCTACCCCCGCCTACTCCTTTAGCTCCCAGGCCTTCAGCCAATCTCTGCAGCCCCGGCTCCGCACGTGACGCCGCGCTGCCGTCCGTCAACCGCCTCATATATAGTGCATGCATGGAAATGTGGAGCAGTTCAATAACTTGCGTGGTAGACGGGGCTTGCTTGTGTGTGTGTGTGTGAGTGTGTGTGTGAGGGGGGGGTTCATGCATGTGGGAATGTGTGTGCTTGTTTACCTATGTAGAAGCACGGACGGAGAGAAAGGGAGGGAGGGCGAGAGAGAGAGAGGGAGGGAGGGAGAGAAAGAAAGAGATTTGTAAGGCACTTGTATTTGCAAACTCCTGGCAGAGTTCCCACCAGAGGCAGGGAGATCAGACTGAGAGTGTGAGTGTGTGTGTGTGTGTGTGTGTGTGTGTGTGTGTGTGAGTCAGGAGGAAGAAGAAGAAGAAGCAGCAACTTTTCACCCTCTACGCGGGGTTTCTCCCTGATCATATGGAGGCTTTTTTGGCTCTCTCGTGTTTGACTTCTTGTTTTTTTTTTCTACCGTCCGGTGCCGAAGATTCCTGCCGCCCGACGTCTGTCCGCGCTTTCGGGTGAGTATTTAAAACCTCCTCTCCTTCACTCAGTCTCCGTTTTCCAACTTCACTTCATTAAACACTTCAACATGTTCTGTTTTAATACACGACCTGTTTAAAAAGCTGTGTCCACGTCCCATATCTCCTTTAAAACGCTCGCACCACAGAGCTAAATGTATGAAAAGTTTGGATTTCACACGCGCGGCACGCACAAAGACGTGTGTATTTGTTCCCGATGTGAGCGTCGGTGCTTGGTACAGTTTGTATAAGTCAGTGTGTGTTTGAACGCAGACAGGGGAGAGTGTGTGTGGGAGAGTTTTTGAAAGGGATGTATGTGCGAGGGAGAGAGGGAGAGAGGGACATTGTGTGCACCGGACAAGTGCCAAGTGTGAAAAGTGTATGTGTGTGCTCGTGTGATTGTCTGTGTGTGTGTGTGTGTGTGTGTGTGTGTGTGTGTGTGTGTGTGTTTCTTTTTTCTAGAGCTCGCTCTGTGGGAATGCGGGCTGCGGTAGCCGGTAGCGATGTTTGACTGGGAGGAACTGAGCCAGACAGTAGACAAAAGCGAGCAGGGCCGTCCAGACAGGCAGGTCAGCCATTAGAGGCCGCGGCGCAGGGACAGGTCAGCCAGCTGCTGCTGCTGCTGCTGCTGCTGCTGCTGCTGCCGCGCTCCACGAGGGGAGGGGACGGCCCGCCTTCAGTGTGAGGGTGAGGGTTAGGGTTATAGGGGTGACCGTGCTTCACTTCACGACCGCCTCTCAAAAGCGCTCACCTCGCACCTCGCCCTTTCCCCCAACTGAGAGGGCCCAGCATGCTTTGCAGGTCGACAAATCCCCGCTCCAGCAGAATTTGCCGAGAATTATTTGGCGGAAAATCTTTCAGCGTTGGTTTGATTTGGGTTTTTTTTGAAGCAGCGGCGGCTCCGAATCCAAAAGCCGTCAATGACTAACTTGAGTTTTTAAAGAATACACACTTTGGTGAAGGGAAAATGCGGCAAAGGAAGTGCAGACGTAGGCGGCGGTTAAATATAGACGGCGCTAAAAGAGGAAGAAACGGAGCGACTGTCGTTTTCACAGAGCTCGGGTTTTTCTATTCCCCTTTCTCGCTGGTGTTCCCCGCGCCGGTTTGCGTGGGGGTCGCTGGGTTTGGCACGGATTTAGTGACAGGAAATACTGGCCGCCCCTGAATTTTTTTTTTTTTTGTCCCAGTCTGCTTTTGTCCAAAGCTCTTAATCCACCGCAAAAGCCGGGTGCGTGAAGGAGTATGGCAACAAGCAAGAAAAACATCGCCCTGGATCACAGATGTACACCGCGGCTGCCGCCGCTGCCCCCGCCCCCCCCCCTTCAGAAAAACACATTCAGACAGCGCGCAAGGGGGGGTGGGGGGTTGGGGGGCTTAATATCAGGACGAACAAACAACACGTAAATAAGTCCGTGTGATGACGGGAGAGCGCGGCTCTTTGAAGCTGCAGCTGCTGCAGGAGCCTGAGGTCACAGATTCAGATTTAAGGGGAAAAGTCCCGTCTGTGGTCCGTGTCTGTGTCCGTGTGGGATTCCAGACTCAAAGAGCACCAGTCCCTCTCTGAAATGCCTGTACATGCAGAGTCTTGTTACCCAGATACACATCTCAGCCCTCATCCCCGTAAACTCCATAACCCCGATCAGCAGAGCCGTCACTGAAACACGTGCCTCTGAACTGTGCACTCCGGCCTACATACGGCCTCTAGCAGTGTTGTGTCTCTGGAGGAGTTAGAAAAAAACACCGCGTTCTTACAAAACGAGTGACGGCACTCAGACTCTGGCTGATTGTTTAAGGATTCACAGGTGGCCAAAGTCCTTTGTTGACAGAAGTCTGACACTCGGACACGGTGGAGGCTATGCGGCATTTTGGAAAAACCTTTGGCGGTTTTTATCCGGTGTCACTTGTTGATCGGCGTCTGCCGCTTCAGAGGAGGCGGTGGTTGTGTAAGCGGCCCCTGTGGCCCCCCGTACGTCGGCCTGGCCTGAGCTCAGCCCTGGGTGGACTTTGATCCCAGGTTTGGAGCTCTGTTAGACCCTGTGCACCCCTCGCTCCCTCCCGGGCCTGTGTTTGTACCTGGATTTGAATAGAAACCAGACAGCGATGCCCCCCCCCCCCTCCTCCTCCTCTGTCACCACTCCCGCGCGGGACAATGAGGATTTGTTAGCGCTCAGCCGCGAGCCCTGCTGACACAAAGCGTATAGCCTCCCAGTCCCCAGCCCTGGAGTGTAGCAAGCTGCAGCACAGGCGGGCAGGACATCGGTGGGGCGGGGGGGGGCAGAGTGGGGGTTGGGGGCAGTTTGCAGGGGTGGGGATTAGCAGACAAGAGCCCCGGGTTGGGGGATGGGGGCCTGAAAATGAACAGGAAATCAGTGCCTTTGATGAGGCAGAGGCAGATTCGCACAGGCTGAGCTCCTCGGGGCCTCTTCCCCCGGCCGTAAAAAACTAAAAACCTGTTTGAGCGGAAAATATCAAAACACTTGAAGGCTCCCCCGTGCGCCACTTCCCTCTGGCTACGAGTCCGTACGCAGGTGCTAAGCAAACACTCGCAAAAAAAAAGTTTGCACTTCTTTTTCCCCTTCTCCTCCTCCTCCACCGCCCCCTTTCCTGTCCTCTTCCTCCCTTCGCACGCTGGCCCCTGACCGTGTCATGGGAATCCTATTAAGCCACGCAGCACAGCTCAATCTGTAATCAGCGTGTAGGGAAAGCACAGACATCAGCGTTTAGGTTTAACCTTCCACATAAACGTTTTAAAAACCACGACGGCGCGGAGAACACTGCGAATACACGGGTCACTACTTCAGAGGTAGAGGAGCGGACACGGGAGATGCGTGGAGGTGTTAAAGCTGGATTTCCTACGCGTTGGATGAACTGTGGTTTGTCTTGGTTGAGTACAAAAGAAGAACGCAGCCGACGTGGTGTCTGCCGAGGCCTTCAGCCGCGTTAGACTCAAACAACAGGAGGGGGGGGGGGCTCGTTCCCTTCCTCACAAATAAATAATGATTCCACGTCTTTCCACTCCATTTAAAAGTCTCCCAAACGTCTCTCCCCCTTTCGTGCCGCGCGTGTGCGCTCGTGTTCCTGAGCGTGAGGACGGAGGGCGATGCGTGTTCAGTGAATATCAGGGTCGATTAGAGAGCCTCATCTGGTCGGGGCTGCAGCAGATTAGACAGGCGGAGCAGATACAGGCCGCGGGCCGGTCGTCTGCTGCTCTGACCCACATTGCTCTGATGTGCGCGTCGCTTCCCATTACGCTGACGATCGGACGCCGCGTCAGCTGAGCGCACCGGGGTCTGCGTACCCTGCCTGCGGGCGGAGGTCTCGCTCGCCGTACCCTCATGCTGTCATACCCCCGTCATGGCCGCAGGAAGTGTCGGATGAGTCACGATGAGGCATCGCCATCGCGTGGGCGGTGGATTTGGCACGCCGAGCGCAGCGTTGACCTTGATTCTAATATTCTAATATCTAAGCTTCAGAATGTCAAGTGGCATAAGTGAAAGCTTGTGACGGCGCATCATCAGCGCCTTTATTTTTAGCAGCAAGCATCTAAATTAAAATCAGCTCTCCGCATTAAAAGGCTGTCACATATATTTTATTAATAAGCTTAAAAGAAGCACTCGCCACCGCAGTGACTCGGACATAGTTTTCCTATCAGCTGGTTCTACGTCTCTGCTGTGAAGTGACGGCGTGAGCGGCGTGCGGTGACGCTTCCCTCACTTCTCCTTAAATCATCACTCTCACGTCGCGCCCTCTGCAGGTGGCGCACGAGTGGGACTTTGGGCTTTTTGGTGGAAGTGCGGAACATTCAAAACGCAGTATTGAATTTCATCTCGCAATCTGACATTTCGACGAGTACTTGGACCCAAAAATACACGTATACCCGGGTGTCAGCGGTGCGTCCGTGTGTGTGCACACTCAGAACACAAAGCCGGAGAGGCCTCGGTGGCGGTTCTGCAGCTGGCTGACAGAGACGGGTCTGTTTGCAGGCTGCCTGAGAGATAATTGGCAGCTACGGAGTGAAAAGCGGGCTCAGCAACAGATAAGGGCCGTGCGGAGAGCTCAATAATCATCACGGATTAGCGAATGATAAATCATGGGTTCACACAAGTATGCTGTCACTGCTGGAAGAGCTGGAGAGAGGGAGAGAGAGAGGGGGGGGGGGTGAGGAGAGATATGGAAAGAGTGCGTTTGAGAGGAGAGACGAGCGTGAATAGTGGGAAGATGTGGATGTTTTTGCTGTAATTCAAAAGGAAAAGACACAATAGAGAAGCCGTCTGAGAGGGGGAGGTGGGGCGGGGGGGGGGGGGGGGGGGGGGGGGGTGGTGAGAAGAGAGGAGAAATTAAAAGCTCTGCCAACACTCGGCTAATACAATCTTCTGCCTGTCAGATTACCTTCTTTAATCCAGAAAGGTTTAACGCCTCTTAGAAATCTGAAAGGAGACATGAATTCAGCAGAGATTTTCCTCCGCTGGGGAGGAGGAAGGTGCCGAGGAGGAGCGTTAAGTCTCCCGGCAACTCTCCAAAGCACTGGCCTCGACAACTCTGCAGCACGTCCTCTATGCAGAGGATCAGCCGATTCGAACCGCCGCAATGTTCGACTCCAGCATCCCCGACTCACAGTCTGCCGCAGTGTCATTTGTGCGTTCATGCAGCTCTAAAAATACCAAACGCGGTGGTTTCATCCACAGTGAACGCTCGTCCGTCTTTCATAAATATACAGGAGGACAAAAACATGAGCTTAACTCTGGTTTAGGCGGACCTGAGGAGGTCGACGGAGCACAGAGCGCCGTACAGTGCGTTAAGGACGCAGCGTCCCTGCAACACGCTCCCCTGCCGGGACGGGCCCGTGCTCTGTGATGTTTGTCTCACCAAAAAAAATGGCTTCATGGGAATAAAATGGCACTAAATACAGAGAGGATAGAAGCGTGTGCAGGAGGAAGGGGTTAATTACCAGACAAACGGCAAATAAAGCCGTTAAAAGTATAAAATGGAGTTTCCCATCGTCTTTCGTTGCACGTCGCTGTTTTTCAGGACGCACCTTAAAGTGAAATTCTGGCGTAAAATCATCTGAGGGTCGTTTTTGGAAATTACACATAAAACAAAGCAACAACAGCGTAGTTAGTGAAGCCAGAGTTTATTAAAAGAGTGTTTTAAAGACTTACCTACTGGCCCCTGTACCAGCTCCTCTCATAGTAAAGTCCATTACAGTGGAAGGAGCCCATTGGTGCTTTGTTATGTGTGTAGGGACTCGCTGTTATTTTTAGGCATCAATTAATAAATGTGACCAAAGAAAGTGCTTAAATGTGAGAAAGATACAAAACCACCACAAAAAGATGCAAAATGACTAAAAAAAGATGCAAAACCACCACAAAAAGATGCAAAATGACTAAAAATAGATGCAAAACCTCCACAAATAGATGCAAAATGACTAAAAAAAGATGCAAAACCAGCACAAAAAGATGCAAAATTACTAAAAATAGATGCAAAACCACCACAAAAAGATGCAAAATGACTAAAAATAGATGCAAAACCACCAGAAAAAGATGCAAAATGACTAAAAAAAGATGCAAAACCACCACAAAAAGACTCAAACCCACCAGCGGGTTCACTAACTACGCTGCTGCTGCTTTGTTGTGTGTGTAGGGACTCTTCTCATGCTGCTGCAGAGGTTTGCTGTTATTTTCAGCAGTATTAGTGGTTAAAAAAGACGTTTGAATGCCTTCACCGTGCTGCCCCGAGCTAATCACTGTTAGCCACGTCCGGCTGTTAGCGACTCTGCGCTAACAGCGTGATGAGTGTATTTGCCGATAAAGACCCTGGGATGATTCACTGAAACGAGTCGTTTGGCCTCTTCCAAGCACACGCTCGTGCTCCTTCCCTTTTCACTCAGTTATTTCAGCTTAAACACGACGGCAGCATGATTCAGATCTGCCCCGTCTGTCAGCTGGCACAGGTAGCAGCATCTGGGCGGAATAGAGGTCGATCTGTATCCAGGTCACTCCCATGCTGGCTCGCTGTGCCGGCCCCCGCAGATAACGGAAATGTGAAACGAATGTAGCCGACTGGGATTTTCACTCCTCCGCGGCCATTTCTAATTCTCTCAGTGTGACGCTTCCCTCCTTCGTGGACACGGACGACGACGCAGGAGACGGAGGGTGTTTTTAGATAAAGACGGTCGTGGCGACGGCCCGGCTCCCTGCTGTTCATCGCTGCAGTGCAGGGTGCAGCGAGTTTGAGCTGGCGGGCGGACGAGGCAACGCTGATCCCCGCGCTGGCTGACGATCCCGCCGCTGCACTGCGACAACTCGACAGATTAAAAACACGGATTATGTTCCATGAGTGAGTTGTGTAACCTTTTGTTTGGGGTTACCTTGAGGATGCGTTTGTTTGTGTTTGGCGGCTTATTTTCTACCGCGCGTTAATGACTCAATTACGGCCCAGAGAGATTCATACACACTCCCAAATAATGAAATATGAAAGCTGCAGCGAGGGTTTTTAAGGGTGTGAGCTTCGACAATGGCGGCGTTCAAAGGGGGCCCTGAGTCTGACCTGGGGATAAAAGTCTGCCGGAGATAAAAAAGTGTCAGCAGGCTCCAGAGAAATGTCACGGTTAAATCCAGAAGACAACCACAAAGGGCTCTCTCATCGCGCTTTGTTCCAGATCCTCAAAACGGCTGCTGCAAAAAAAGAGCCTGGGATACATATTCATCAGCCTCGGCGCTCATGACTGAAATGAGCCGACAAAGCTTTGGAGAAGAGAGAGGAGCGTGACATACAGTGGCGTTCTCTCGGGCGCGCCGCGGCAGTGGATAAGTCAACCGGAGCCAGACTGACGTGACGCGATCAAGTGCATCAGCGCCGGGGTTCAAAGGGCCACGACAGAGAGAGGAAAGACAGAGACAGGGCAGGCAGACAGGCGCGTCAATCAGCGCTGGGAACGAGCAGGAAGTGAGGGGGAAACGGGGGGAGCGGGGGGGGGGTCATAAGCGGCGAGCGATGAATGCCGGAGAAAACAGTAAGTCACCGTGAAGACAGAGTCACAGGTTAATGCTGAGAAAGTGGCTGGCAGCAGAGATACGAGCAGCTCCGCCACGGTTAAGGTTGCAGCTGAAACCCCCCCCCCCCACCACCACCACCACCGGAGCCTTGGCAGGATGATCCATGGCACGTGGAGGCGGGGAATTTTTCTGGAGAGGCTTGGCGCTCCGCCCGGAGGAGTCCCCGTGCTGGAGCCTGGACACCGCCGCCTGTGCAGGTTCAGGCGGCGGGACTCTTCAACGGTCAAAAATCTGTTTTAACGCACCCGATGAAATACACAAAGGCCGGTCGAACCGCGAAAAATGTCAGAAGTGAAGCTTCTCCCACCCTCCCACTGTGCCTCCGTCCCGTGCCCCGTGCTTTAGGGTCCTTGTCCCCCCCTCCAGGCCCGTTTGTACTCACACTACCTGGGCCTCGGAGAATGCTTCTTGCTGCCTATACGTCATCACGCCGTAACACGTCACACGCATTGATGACGTCATGGCGATGCGTGGCTTTGTTTCCAGATCTTTCCGTAGACCTCTGATTTTTTGTGCGTCTTGTCGACTGTTTTTGAATCTTTTCATCGACCAAATCTGCAGTAAACACTCCACCTCCGCATCACACCAACGTGAACCTTTCACTGCCATTGTTTGAAATGTCCGCGCATGGTCCCTCCTACTTTTTTCTATGTCCCAACAGGCGCACAGGAAATGACCTCAGAACCGCCGTAGGCCTCGTGCTCGTACACGTGCGCACGCTCGTGCTCGTACATGTGCAAACATGCTTTACAAAAGCCCACCTCTCCCAAACGGGCCGTGGATGGCAAGCGTGCCGCTCCTAGACGCGGTGCGGTTGCACTCACACTGGTCAAAGGAACCAGACTTTAGCCGTGGAGCCTGTTTGGGCACGGTACAGAGGCACAGTGTGTGTGCGCCCTTAAGGCTCGTTTCTGCTCCATTTGGAGACGCACGGCATCAGCGTCCTCATGCTTTCATGCGTCCTTTACGTTGGAACGGACACACCAATAAAGTCTGACACCAACGAAGATGGAGACGATGGAGGAGATAACCATCCTGCGTCATCCTTGCCCCCCCAGTTAGTGATCTTTGTCACATCAACTCCTTTTTCTCCGCCTTAAACTGTCAAAGTTCACATTGTTTCCTTCTGTAGAACCGGATTCACGGGTCTGAGCCCTGACACTAGAACAATCATCATCACCGACGCTATAGAGCTGCAACCGACCACTCATTGCATCATCAATAATCCGTCCATTTACTCAATTAATCAATAAGTTCTTTGGTTTATAAAATGGCAGAAAATGGTAAAAATGTGCTTCATTGTTTCCCTAAAACCCAAGAGGACGTCCTCAAATGTCTCATTTTGTCCACAACTCAAAGAGACTCGGTTCAGCGTCACAGAGGAGGAAAGAACGCAGGAAATATTCACTTTAAACTAAACTAACTAACTAAAAATGACTCATCGTTGCAGCTCTAAAGACTTATAATCATATCAATAACAACCTGCAGCCTTTTAATGTATACGACGGTTGCAGAGAGAGTTGTTTCAGTTTAAAGTATCTGTTTTAAGCATTAGTGGCAGCGTCGTGGCATCAAACTGGGATCATCACGGCTCCCTCCTGTTTATCCAGCGGTGATTTACTTACGGACTTCCTCCTTTTGCATCAGCGCTCTTCTATCACTTTATACACGTGTGACATCAAGCGCAGCAGCGGGACAGCCCGACACGATACTGCTGCGCTAAATCTCCTCACAGTGTAAACGTCTTCATGCAGCGCGGATATTAAAACGTCCGAACTGACTTAGAGCTTATTTTGTGACTGACGCGGCAATTAGGGCCTATTTGTTGAGTTTGATCGAGTCTGTCCACGAAGAGGATCGCTCGCAGAGCTTCACAGATTTAATCTCCTCGTGCGTTTCCATTAGGAGATGTCTCGCGGCGCCCGTGGATTGTAGAATAATCATAATTGCACGTTGGGACGGGGAAGTGTGTGTGAGCGTATGCTGGCGGCCTCCCAGCCTGAGTATTTTTGAACAGGCATGCGAGTTATGCAGCGGGAGTGTCGGGTTAAATGTGAGCAAACATTTGGTGTCAGAGGAAATGGGACGGATATCTAATGGTTTTTTAATCCTGTGAATGTTCTCGTGTGACCAGGTCGTCGTTCTCCTCAAAGCAACTTCAGTCAAAAGCAACTGGACTTGGTTCTTTGTCAGGAAGACGCTTCACCTCTCATCCAAGAGGCAGTTCATAAACGTCCTCCTGTGACTCCAACGACTGTCGTTAAGACTCAATAGAGCACTAACCAAGTCCAAGCCTACTTCCACCAACGACTGGACCAGGACCAGGACCAGGACCAGCACTAACAAAGTCCAAACCAACTTCCCATCGATGATGTCACTGGAACCCTTTGTGCTCCAAGTGCCAACGACCGTCTCTCTAACGACCTTTGTGCTCCAAGTGCCAACGACCGTCGTGAGAGAGACGGTCGTTGGCACTTGGAGCACAAAGGGTTCCAGTGACATCATTGGCCTGTGAGAGGTTTAATACCTGGATCTCACACCAGTTAGTTGGACCAGTCCCAGCCTGGTCCTGGTCCAGGTCCTGGTCCAGTCCCAGCCTGGTCCTGGTCCTGGTCCTTGTCAGATGTGTACATGAACTGATGAAGCCTCTTGGATGAGAGGTGAAACGTCTTCCTAGACAAAGAACCAAGTCCAGTTGCTTTGGACTGAAACTGCTTTGAGGATAAAGGTTTTTTAATAAGTTAAACTAAATCCCCAGTTGACCTGCATCATAAACTAGTAGTGAAATCATCCCAGATCCACTGATGTTGGTTGGATTTTTATCTATGTGGCTCTATTTTTATAATTTCTTCTGTGATAATGAGTAAACTGTTTGGTGAAAACAATGGTACATTGACTGAAGTCATAACTTGTGGGTATAGTTGATTGCCAGTGAAGTAAAGATGAAAATATTGGAAGATATTGGAGAAACGCCTATTTTTTTGATATTTTTTGTGCATTAAATTGATGCAAAATCCTGTAGAAATGTGTTTTAAGAGTCATTTTTTCAGTGGATGTTGTCAGCACATGTGTTCGGTTACTCTGGGACACAATTACTGACAGCCTACCCAACCCACTGACCATCTGAGGAGAAATAAAGGATGCATACACTAAAATGGCCTCTGTGGTTCTGATCTGAGAACAGGTTCTTCATGTTTTAGTCATCGTCTCGGTCCTTGAACCTTTCATATCCAAAGAATAACCACAGCACTGAGGTTACACTGATAACCCTGCATTTGATAGTCGACTTTCCAGCCCCGTCTAATCTTATCCCTGACGTTAAAGTTAAACTCCTTTAGTCTTTGAATTTCCTGTCTATCGCAGAGTGAGTCAAAAAAATGGTGGTTGATCATGTGACCCACTAATGAAAGCACTTGTTGCCTCTTTGCTGAGTTTTCACATGTGTGTGTCTGTGGAGACGTTCCCTCTCTAGGTGTAAATAAGTCGCTGTGTAAGTGACGCTGCCGACAGCCGTAGGACCAGATCGTCACTAACGGTGACGCTGCGTTCACTTGTAATCAGAAAAAGGGAACTTCCAACTTGAGTCAGGCTTGTAGTAAGAGCAGAAGCGTAATAAGAACGTGTGTTCAATCGTCAACGAGTCAAGGGACCGTGAACGTGACAAGATGGAACAGGCTCTCCTGCAGTAACGTCTCACTGCGGTACAGTTTAACTCTGAGTTCACCTCTTCACATGAGAAACGGGTCAAAGGTCGTGTCAGATCCGTGCAGCCCTTGCATAACTGACGTGTATCACACACACTGACTTGGAGAGTTCATGTTGCTGAACTCTGTGCACTGGCCTCGTTTCAGGCTGCAGCTATGCAGGCAACACGACAGAGAGTACACTGTGTGCTTCTCATTGTCCAACCCCTGGAATGTGCTGACGCCGCCGGGTTCACGCTGGTTCAGTCACACTGTTGCACTCTTCACTCTGGCCATGCCTCACGCTCACCCGGCTATTTTTAACACACGCTATACTTTTTGCAAGTTTGTCAGTTATGCAAAGTTTTCGGCGGACCACGTTAGCAGCGGCAGTTACACGTCAAGAACCCGGCCCATGGATAAGTCAGCGTGCGTGCGGAGTTAACGTACATTCCCCATAAGGTATCCCGAGTGCAGGGGAGAGAGAGCGGAAGTCAAGTCAGATGGAAAAAAGAGAAAGGAGAGGGAGAGATATTTGAGAATGAAAAAAGCCTCTGTGTGTCTCGGGCATGCAGCCAAAACAGTACAAGTGCCAAAGAGGGAAGCCATTGAAGCCGAGCCAGAGGGACTGAACAGAAATATTAATTCCCACCTTGTGTGTGAGTGGAAACACAGTGAGGAATGAGGGACGCTTGGAAGAGAAGGAGCCAAAGGGGCGTCGATAGCTCGTAAGGGCTCCTTAGAAATGAGACAAATTAAGAAAATAGGACAATATCTGGCCATGACTTGTGCACGGAAATAGGAATATCAACCAAACACCAACCCTACTGTCCAAAAAACAGCTTTGACCAATCATTTGTCATCCTTGTCACCCCAGTTAGTGATCTTTGTCACGTCAACTCCTTTTTCTCTGACTTAAACTGTCAAAGTTCCCATTGTTTCCCTCTGTAAAACCGGATTCACGGGTCCGACCTCTGACACTAGAACAACCATCATCACCGGCACCTAAGGGCTGCAACCGACCACTCATTTCATCATCAATAATCCGTCCATTTACTCAATTAATCAATAAGTTCTTTGGTTTATAAAATGGCAGAAAATGGTAAAAATGTGCTTCATTGTTTCCCTAAAACCCAAAAGGACGTCTTTAAATGTCTGGTTTTGTCCACAACTCAAAGAGACTCAGTTCAGCGTCACAGAGGAGGAAAGAACGCAGGAAATATTCACTGTAAACTAAACTAACTAACTAAAAATGACCAAGCGTTGCAGAATTGAGACTATTAGACTTTAGATGGCTTGTAAAGCTCCTTAGAAATGAGACAAATTGAGAAAATAGGACAATATCTGGCCATGACTTGTGCACGGAAATAGGAATATCAAGCAAACATCAACCCTATTGTAAAATGCTAAATGGACTTGTACTTCTATAGCGCCTTTCTAGTCTTCTGAATACTCAAGGCGCTTTCACAGTGTTTGTCACATTCACCCGTTCACACTGACATTCACATTGATGGCAGTGGACACCTACAGACCATCTAATCTAATCATTCACACCACATTTACACACCCATGTGCAGCACGGGGAGCAATTCGGGGTTCAGTGTCTTGCCCAAGGACACTTTGACATGTGGACCGGGGGAGGTGGGGGATCGAACTACCAATCTCTCGAATAGGGGATGATCCACTCTTCCACTAAGCCACAGTCGCCCCAAATCATTGGTGCGTTTGTTTAGCCTTCGTCCAACACCTTGTGGGTTATTTTGCCTCAAGGTGACGTTTCAAGGCAAATTCGTCTGCGGACTTTTAGATCTGGACGGCAATGAGAATAATTAGCAGAACACGCGCAGTTGAGGGATGTTTTAGTTTCATATTGTGGTAATAACGACGTGTCCTCCAAGGTCAGTGAGCGGCGTCGAAGCGGGAGGGAGTGAATTGTGCCTCTCTCTCTCCAAAGTGATCATTCATTATGCAGAGAGCCGCGGTAGAGAACTCAGAGACCGTGCACATCCGATTCCCTCGTTCTCCATCACGTTGCTCCAACAGAACGAACCCCTCTAACACCAGACGCGTGGTGTATTCACTACCTCCCTCACAGGTTTCAGTACGTCTTCAAATCGAAACCCCGGCCTGGATAAAAAGCCAGAGCGTGACGCGTAAAGAGGATGCAAAACCAAACGAAATGCAGTGTTTTAAATGGTTTCCTCCTGCGTGGAGGGAAGCAGGCGAAACAGGGGAGAGAGGCAGACAGACAGACAGACAGACAGACAGACAGACGGAGAGGGCATTAATAAAACATGACTGCATGATTTTCCAACCTCAAAGAGGCGAACACAGGAAGGCGCACTCCCGGAGAAGTAGCTGAGGTTCAGCGCGGGGTGAAGGGAGCAGTAATCTCTAACTAGCTCAACACTGCAGTGCACTAGTTTCAGCTGCGGGGCACAGCGGCGTTCTCTGATCCCCACTCGTGCCACTTCGCCTCCCTCCACGTGCCCCACCACCCTCGTCTCCTGTCCTATTATTCATGCCGTTTCTGATCCCCTCTCCTTTTGTTCTTCTTCTTCTTCTGCAGGCTGAAGGTAGAAGAAACACGGATGGGAGTTTCTCGGTAGTTTTGCAGAAGGTGAGGACGATGACGACCATGTTGGCGCCCGACCAGCTGCAGCTATTTCAGGAGACTTGAACCCGTGCATCACCTCTCACTCACTCCTCACTCAGGCTGGCTCCCGATCAACGTTTTGAAACCTCCACGCCGACACGGGGGGGAACACGCCTCGGCATGGCGTCGTCACTCACCAAGAGAGACGCGGCAGCACACAGACACACACACACACACAGGGTTGAGACACTCACAGCTGTATCTGGTGACAGTTAGCAGGGGTGTGCACAGACTTTTTGAAGGGCAGGGGCGAAAAAGGGGAAAAAAGGGGGCACTTCACACCCGGGGGACACTTTAGCATGTGTCCCCTGTACCCCCCCTCTGTGCACGCCACTGACAGTGAGCGTTTTCCATTGTTTTAACCGTCTGCTGACAGCTGAGGGGGACATATATCACACTGACATCATAGCAGGCTCACAAAAACACTAAATACATGTTTCCATGTGAATTACAGACTTTTTAAATCTGTGTGGTTTGACTGGGAACCAGCGGGCGGGGACAGGTCTCTGTGATTTTCCACTTGTCTAAGAGCCTGAAGACGGGTGAAAAACTGGGTTTTTGTTTCACACATGTTGCATTTGTTGCTCTTCTGTGACCGGTCCAGGTGCCCCACAGTGAACATTCAACGCTGTCGGTGAGTTTGAGCTCTAACCAAACCATCGGCCGTTGACTGTACCCTGAGGGACGCCGCAGCGCACGTGATCCTCTCGAAACCTCCGCCTCGAGGTTTCAGTTCTGCTCTCATGCGGCGCACGACGCAGAGCCGGTCTGTGGGTGGACTACGGCTCAAGCCCGTGACCTTCAGACACCTTTCACCAGACGCCAGATCAGCTGTGTGTACGCAGGAGGCGTAAAGTCTTAAGGCTGCAATAAACATTCATTGCTGTCGGTGGGTTTACATGAGAACAACTCACTGATCAATGAATGCAGACTGCGGTTCAAACACCTCAGAAACCCGCGGACCACGGCGTTCAACGAGAGCAAGGGATGCTAACGGTAACGTGACGAAGATTACATTTTCCATGAACACTGGCCTCGGCTGGTTCCAACAGTTACCACCAGTTGTCCTTTAGGTAGGCAGGTTAAGGTCATACCCCGGTTTCTCAAACACCATGTTCACACCGTACCCCGGTAAAATCATTGTTCTCACCCCGGTTAACAGACCTAGAGAACTCCTTCAGTACCTAATTATTCGTGCATGTAAACATCTTACCGAGAGTAATATCGGGTTTCTCGTCTGTGCATGCTCCCCACTCCTTCAGACCCGTAAATAGAATAAACCAGGAAGCAACAGCGCCGAAAACAACAACAATAGAGCGTTCCCTTTAAACCCAGGGACGACGTCACCATGGCAACTACCATCCCTACCAAGAAGAGCCGTTTGTGTCCTGGTTCTGTCCAAAAGTCGGCCATTTTCCCCACGTTTGTGATTCTGACAAAGGTGAAGGTGGAAATAAAGGCGTGTTCAGAGCAGCTGGATGTTGGTGGAGCTCCACCTACTGTACCGGAGGAAGAGCTACTCCCTCAGTTTACCGTTCAACCCCCGCACATGGACACAAGGGGACAGGAAGTCAAACATTTAAAATATTCATTCACACTAAATATATTTTTTGCGTAAAAGCAAAACTCGTACTGTGTTCCCCTCTTAACGCCTGTGGGTGTGTTATTGTTTATGAAATATAGCTTTTAATAAAGATTCTGCAGATTCAAACTAATCACAATGTGGGTTTCAACTTATTTCAGTACATTATAAAAATTCCACTGAACAACGTGTTGTTGTGTGACTTCCTCCGTGTTATCAACCAGTCATCATTAATCTTTGACTATAGTTCGGACACGATGTGATGATTTACGTATTCAGCTACATCCTGACGGATTCTGGGGTTTGGAGCCGATTATGATGCTGATATGCTTTCAAAGACGGCTCTAGAAGACTTTTAAAGACGACTCTAGAAGACTTTCGAAGACGACTCTAGAAGACTACGGTATGCTTTCACAGACATCTCTAGAAGACTACGGTATGCTTTCAAAGACGACTCTAGAAGACTACGGTATGCTTTCAAAGACGACTCTAGAAGACTACGGTATGCTTTCAAAGACGACACTTTCAAAGACGACTCTAGAAGACTACGGTATGCTTTCAAAGACGACTCTTTCAAAGACGACTCTAGAAGACTATGTTATGCTTTCAAAGACGACTCTTTCAAAGACGACTCAAGAAGACTGGTATATTTTCAAAGTCGACTCTTTCAAAGACGACTCTAGAAGACTACGGTATGCTTTCAAAGACGACTCTTTAAAAGACGACTCTAGAAGACTTTAAGACGACTCTAGAAGACTATGGTATGCTTTCAAAGACGACTCTAGAAGACTTTGGTATGCTTTCAAAGACGACTTGAAGGGCCGGATACAGGAAGTTGTGAATCACATTAGAAGAACATGATCTGCCACCTTAAAACATGTAAGTAACGTTAGACAAACATGACCTACCACCTTAAACATGTAAGTAATGTTAGACGAACATGACATACCACCTTAAACATGTAAGTAACGTTAGACGAACACGACCTACCACCTTAAACATGTAAGTAACGTGAGACAAACATGACCTACCACCTTAAAACACGCAAGTAGCGTTAGACGAACATGACCTACCACCTTAAACATGTAAGTAACGTTAGACGAAAATGACCTACCACCTTAAAACACGCAAGCAACGTTAGACGAACATGATCTACCACCTTAAAACATGTAAGTAACGTAAGACGAACATGACCTACCACCTTAAAACATGTAACTAACGTTAGACGAACATGACCTACCACCTTAAACATGTAAGTAACGTTAGACGAACACGACCTACCACCTTAAAACATGTAACTAACGTTAGACGAACACGACCTACCACCTTAAAACATGCACATTATTGTGTAGTCAGTCGTATGAGACTTAAACAACTACAAAGCCTCCCAGAATGCATTGCTGTCATTGGACACGCCACCATTGTTGATAGCATCTTCTAGCATTAGCCTGTCCTCACATATTCGGTGGTGTAGGGGGTCAGAGGGAGGTCTGTCAGGACACTTTTGGAGACGGACAGACTTCTGTGGGGGTTTGAACGAATTACAAGACAGTCACTCAAACGTACAGTTAACCAACTGAAGCGGACGGAGGTGGAACTTCGAAACACACTCAAATAAAAGCTATTTCCAAAAGTGAAAGAATGTGCGTCCAGGATCCTTGGAAAGCTGAATCAGCCTCGTAACCCCGTCTCACTGTGGAGCTGCAGCAGATCTGGGCATATGGAAGTGATCTTGCGGTGATTGCCCTGTAAGGTTGCGTTAACATGCTGGGAAATTTCAAACGCACGCAGACGTTTTCCAGCCAGAGCCGACCCAAAGACGCAGCGTTTGGTTTTTTTTACAGTGGAAAAGTGTCTGAGGGGACGAGGAGAGGGACGCCGTCAGCTGAGAGCGCGCTCACACACGGACAGCAATCATAAACGTGTTAAACGAGTCTGTTAGGGCGCACTCCCACTGTCCCTCCGTCCCGTGCTTTAGGGTCCTTGTCCCACCCTCCAGGCCTGTTTGTACTCACACTACCTGGGCCTCGGAGAATGCTTCTTGCTGCCTATACGTCATCACGCCGTAACACGTCACACGCATTGATGACGTCATGGCGATGCGTGGCTTTGTTTCCAGATCTTTCCGTAGACCTCAGAGTTTTTGTGCGTCTTGTCGACTGTTTTTGAATCTTTTCATCGACCAAATCTGCAGTAAACACTCCACCTCCGCATCACACCAACGTGAACCTTTCACCGCCATTGTTTTAAATGTCCGCGCATGGTCCCTCCTTCTTTTTTCTACGTCCCAACAGGCGCACAGGAAATGACCTCAGAACCGCCGTAGGCCTCGTGCTCGTACACGTGCGCACGCTCGTGCTCGTACACGTGCAAACGTGCTTTACAAAAGCCCACCTCTCACAAACGGGCCGTGGACGGCAAGCGTGTCGCTCCTAGACGTGGTACGGTTGCACTCACACTGGTCAAAGGAACCAGACTTTAGCCGTGAAGCGTGTTTGGGCACGGTACGGAGGCACAGTGGGAGTGCGCCCTTATACTACAGTGCATTAAACCATATAAAACCATTACTCTGATATCACCTTTGACTCATTTAAGCCTTAATCATTTGTATTAAAATCATTATTTATTACGTATTTATCGATTTTATTGAGGTTTTCTCTCAGAATCGAATTCTTTTCATGGTTAAAACCTAAAAACAACCTAAAAATACATAAAATAAAGCTCCTAAAAGCTGCCGTCGGGGAAAATTGTGATGCATTATGGAGTTTAAATGAGGATTAACGTACAAATAAATACGTGACACTTCAGAAAGTATCAGCGGCGTTAAAGCAGGATCTCTACAGAGAGAGGGGCCTGTGCGGTGGATGGATACGGTTTGTTACGTGTATACTGCCACACAGAAGTGCGCTTGTTTATCCCTGTGGAGTCGGGCTTTGTCATCACACGCTGTGAAGTCATCGGCACTGACACCGGGAACAGCGTGACCCACTTTCTCCCTGACCTGGAAACACTCCGCGGGCCGACCCCGGAGTCCAACGCCAACGCGCGTCTCATCAAGCGGAGGCAAAACAGGGGACAATGTAACAAATCTAGGCTAATCGTGAATTATTAAAGGCTAAATGATGAGGAAGCACAGGGGTCAGCGGCTGCTCCTTAACACGCCGCGGCACTCACGCCATGTTCGGGAGCACGAAACCCAGGGGAGGGGACATCAAGTGAAAGAGAGAGAAACAGGGCCTTTCATTCATTCACTCATCCGTCCGCGTGTCTATACATTCACTTGAAACGCAGCCCTTAGGCCGACACAGAAATCCACTCTACAGGATAAAACACACCGCAGAAGAACAAAGAGAGGCATCAGGAGCGCCGTCAAGTGTTCGGCCGCGCCGCTGTGGAGGAACCCGGCGATCTGAAGCGACCTCTGGACACACACACATGAAGTCAGGGCGGCTGTGTGAGGACAAAGGAGAGGCATGTGCTGGGCTGCAGCCAAGTGCTTCCATATGGGTGCTGAGTTCACTGGGTCCAGGCGGCACGTGGAGCATACAGCACATACATGGGGGTCCGGCATGGGTCTACTGCCCCCTTATGGGCGAGGCGGTGCAGTGCAGCAGGAGGCCCGGGTCTGAGCTGATCTAGGAGGGGGGGTAACATGACACATGACTCCAAACCCAGTGGTCTGTGAAGACCCCCGGTCCTCCAGGTCGGTGTGCAAGAAGGAGTTTAATAGAATATATAACATATATTCAACGCTCTCTTACAAAACAAAGCCTTAAATATGTATAAATATATATATGTTCAGAGGAAATAAGTATATTTAGAGTGGAAGTAAAGATACAAGGGTTTAATTAAGACTTTGAGCTTTTTACTTTTAAGTAAAAGTGTAAAAGTGTAAAAGTCCTGGTTTTAAAACGACTTTAAAGTGTTAAAGTAAAAGTAACATAAGGGGAAAAAATACCATTAAGGACGAATGTTTAGGCTACTGTGTGTGTGTGTGTGTGTGTGTGTGTGTGTGTGTATGTAAGTATGTATGTATGTATGTGTACCACCATCTGACCAGGCTGGGACCGGACCAGGACCAGGGCCAGGCTGGGACTGGACCAGGACCAGAACAGGGCTGGAACTGGACCAGGACCAGGCTCGGACTGGACCAGGACCAGGACCAGGCTGGGACAGGACCAGAACCAGGCTGGGACTGGACCAGGACCAGGACCAGGCTGGGGCTGGACCGACCAACCAGGACCAGACTGGGACTGGACCGACAAACCAGAACCAGGCTGGGACTGGACCAGGACCAGAACCAGGCTGGGACTGGACCAGGACCAGGACCAGGCTGGGACTAGACCAGGACCAGGACGAGACTGAAACCACTTTAAATCTTGTGCTGATGCGTTTGCTGAAATGAGCCGTTCAACATAAACAAAGCAAAACAAAATGAACGATCTTAGTGGACTAAGACCAGAACCATGGACTCATCCACTGAGGGGGGGGGGGGGGGGCAGCGCTTCACTTCCCACCTCAGAGGAGCAACAAGCGTACGCAGATACCTCCTCAGTGAAAACGTTCAGGGGCAGATTACGGAGAGAAAGTCCTGGCCCCAGCTGGTAATGATTAACACGGATCAGAGGAACCCTGATAACCTCACCGCTGACCTGCTCACCAGCCATTGGGCCGCCGTGTAGTTTGACTTAACGGGGGCTGGGGGGGGTCAGGAGGAGGAGGCGCCACCGAGGCCAAACAGGTCCTGGACCAGGTCGGAGGTGGAGGTTTGGTATGAACGAGAGGACTCCAAGAGACACTGGAGAACTCTTAAGATCGACATCAGGTGTGAGAGGCTGGTGTAACTGAGCCAAACGCTACAGCTACGGCTTAAACCCACTCCTGGATCCAACCACAGCCCCAAAGAGCGCGGGTGCAGATCCCGTGGGGGGGTCTGAAAAACCTAAAAGTGAGCAAACGTATTTCCAGACTTCACACGACTCCACGTTCACGTCTGCGCTCCTCCACTACGACACAAATGAGCGGGTAGACCCTTAAAACCATGGTTACAGTAAACACAGTCAGTGATTCCATGCACGGTACTTTTTGAATGACGAGACTGTATGACGTGGTGATTTACGGTGGCATGGTAGGAGCTGTCCCCCCATGCCAAAGAGCCACATGTGTGCCCAGGTTAATGACCCTGTGACGCCCACATCACACATCAGCCCCTGATAAACGGAGCATCTGCAGCTTCAGGAAGACGGAGACGGGGGCTCAGAGTTTAGGGGCAAAGATCCAGATGAAGAACTAAACCGTCACATCTGAGATCTCCGCGGTGACCGTAGAGGACTTCATCTACAGGACTTCTGCTGAAAACAGCTGTTGCCGACTCAGCTATTTGGCCCCTGACCCGGGTGTCCTGGTGGCTGAATGGGGGTCTCTGAATTCCCACCCCTGTCAGAGCATTTACAAGCCCGAGGAGCCCGGCCTCAGCCCCTTGACCCCTGCCTCACCCTTTGCCCGGTGCATGCACTGAGGCATTCTGGGAGGGGAAGAGCGCGTGGCCGCGGCCGCGAGCCCGCCTCGTCAAGTTTACAACCCAATCAGGCTCGGCCTCATAAATCCACGCCTCCTCCCGCAGCACGCAACAATGCCGGCCTTTCAGCGTGTGCGCGGGTTTAATGGTTCCTCTCCGGCTTCCTTCCACCTCTCAGCGACCCCCCCCCCCCACACACACACACACACACACACACACACACACATACACACACACACACACACACTCTTTTCTCCCCTCGCGACTTTATAGAGGCAGCGCGGAGAAAAGCCCTGGCCGGAGGAGAGCTGCACACATCAGGTCAGCGCAGAGTCACGGTGACGTCAGCCCTTTCTGAACTGCGTCCAACCTCTGACCCCCCCGCCCCCCCATCCCCCGCGGCGCCACCTGGCGCTGCGATGGCAGCCAGGGGAGTCCTGAGTGAACTTCGCCTGAACCTGGAACTTAACATTGGACCGTAGCCTCACCCCTGGCCCTTTGCTCCCGGTTTCCTCTGGGCCAAGAGTCCCACAGTCACATCTGAGGTTTGCGTTTGACCGCAGAGACACTTGTGATGACGGCCTCGTCCACACAAACACGGCTATTTTTGTAACCGAGCTTTTATGGTCCCTCGGTTCAAAACCACCGGTGGGTTAAAAATATCTACGTCCACATGAAACCGCAAAATCCGCCCCCCTCAGCTGGTCACATCTCCATGGATACAACCGAGTGTTTACCGCCACCCAGTGTGACGTCAGACACTGGTTTTCCTCTCCACACACACGACTGCTGACACGGGACTTTAACAGGAAGTTCACCCTGGACCGAGGTCACAAAAACTCTGGTGTCAGGGGCAGCAGCTGCCGTTACGCGTGGATGAAAGGACGAACCGTGAAACAGAGACACACACACACACGTTCGTGCACTCTGCAGGACTCAGCGACTGAATCCGTGTCTCAATATTAATATCTGGGAATTCTTTTAAGCCTCATATCATAAGATAAAATCAGGTTTTGCTTTAAAAACTAATGAATGCATCTTCAAAATGCCTTCAGTCTTTGTACGCGGTCTGAGGGCGCCCTCCCACTGTGCCTCCGTCCCGTGCCCCGTGCTTTAGGGTCCTTGTCCCCCCCTCCAGGCCCGTTTGTACTCACACTACCTGGGCCTCGGAGAATGCTTCTTGCTGCCTATACGTCATCACGCCGTAACACGTCACACGCATTGATGACGTCATGGCAATGCGTGGCTTTGTTTCCAGATCTTTCCGTAGACCTCGGAGTTTTTGTGCGTCTTGTCGACTGTTTTTGAATCTTTTCATCGACCAAATCTGCAGTAAACACTCCACCTCCGCATCACACCAACGTGAACCTTTCACCGCCATTGTTTGAAATGTCCGCGCATGGTCCCTCCTTCTTTTTTCTACGTCCCAACAGGCGCACAGGAAATGACCTCAGAACCGCCGTAGGCCTCGTGCTCGTACACGTGCGCACGCTCGTGCTCGTACATGTGCAAACGTGCTTTACAAAAGCCTACCTCTCCCAAACGGGCCGTGGACGGCAAGCGTGCCGCTCCTAGACATTGTACGGTTGCACTCACACTTGTCAAAGGAACCAGACTTTAGCCGTGACACGTGCTCGGGCACGGTACGGAGGCACAGTGGGAGTGCGCCCTGAGATTCATCATGCACCACTGCTCCTCGTATGCTGAGTTGGACGCTTCGCCCTGTCCACCTGCAGACTCCATCGTCAGCACATCCTCATTTCTAACCCTACCCTCAGTGTTCATCTCCACACCTGCAGCACAGGAACCGTCAGCTCCGCCCTCAGGTTCTGGTCTCAGTAACTGGACCTAGAGTCCGGACTGGACCCGGGTAAAGGGCTTTTGGTTCTGCTGCACCCTCTGCAGGGATGCAGCTGCAGGATGAAGTGAAACTAAAGGAGCTGGTTCCTCTGAACACGTTCAAATCCCTGTTTCGTAAGGTTGAAGCAGACTCTTCTGGCTGGACGTGCTGTGTGTAACGCAGGGTCCGTACAAACTTTACAAGCTCCAATTCAAGCACTTTAAAGGTCCATTTTCAAGCTTTTCCAGCACCTTAAAGATGTGGTGAATCACATATTTCTTAATATACAGAAAAAAACATATTGAAAATGATTATTATGCTTTTTGTAAATCACGTTAAAAGACGTTCAAGCACTTTTCAAGCACGTTCAAGGTGTTTTTCCCTGTTAAAAATCATGTTAAAAGAGACGGTATCATGTTATAAAAGAATAAGAAATCAAGTTATATTTCTATTCTCATCGTGAAAGAAATGCACGTAACATTTCAAGCACTTGATCCAAACTTGAGGCACTTATTCAAACCTTGAAACTACATCATTGAAGCCCCTCACGCCCCGTACGAAGCCTGTTAACGAATGAATGAATGCTTTATTGCCACTGAGGCCAAACGGGTCCTGGACCAGGTCGGAGGTTGAGGTTTGGTATGAACGAGAGGACCTGTGCGCTCCAAGAGACACTGGAGAACTCTTAAGACCGACATCAGGTGTGAGAGGCTGGTGTAACTGAGTCAAATTCTACAGCTACGGCTTAAACCCACTCCTGGATCTCACCACAGCCCCAAAGAGCGCGGGTGCAGATCCCGTGGGGGGGTCTGAAAAACCTAAAAGTGAGCAAATGTATTTCCGAACTTCACATGACTCCACGATCACGTCTGCGCTCGTCCACCACGACACAAATGAGCGGGTAGACCCTTAAAACCATGATTAAGGTAAACACAGTCAATAATTCCATGCGCGGTACTTTTGAATAACATGACGAGACTCTATGACGTGGTGATTTACGGTGGCATGGTAGGAGCTACTTCTGTGCAGCGCCACCCCCCCGCCAAAGAGCCACATGAAGCACGAGTCGTTTAAACCCTGTGTGTGTTTGTAAAGGAGCAGGAAGAAGCATCAGCTGATTCATTCCTCCCCCGTCTCCACTCAGTACCTGGAACTACAGGTGTTCTTACTTCCTGTGTGTCCTGTTTGTTTGAATACGCTCAGCAATGATGATGACGTTCGGACTGTTGTTCTCGTTGGTTCTGACCTTTTGTCCGTAGCTGTGCGACTGCGTTGCTGCCTCTCAATGAGACTTTTTCCCGCTTGACTCAAAGTTAACGTAAATAAATACAAATGTTCTCTCTCTGCACACTCTGACGCTGTCAAACACACAAGAGGAAGATTGTTTCTTTACTTAAGTATGAAGAACAAGGACTCTGTAACTGCTGTTCCCCATCCTGTCAGGAACCAGCTGAAGGAGCCGCTCCCTTAGTGCTGAGTTTGTCGCCCTCTTGTGGAGTTTACAGGGAACTGGAAGTTATCTGGTAAAATACTGGTCCTCTGCAGGACGTCACCACCAGATGGAGCCACCATGCAATGGTTTTACTGCTGTGGCACCAACAGAAGGAGCTGTGTGTGTGACTGTGTGAGGTTGTAACGCAGTGAAAGGCCGTCCTGCAGGACCCGTCCCTGACTACAGAAGCGGGAAAACACACCGTGAAGAAGTGAAGTTTGAGTTTGTTCAAAATGCACAGACGAAGGGGACTCTTTTTGAGCTTTAATGCCACCCTTACAACGATATGAACCAACATACACGGCTCCACCAGGGTCGCTGGTTCGAGTCCCTGTGTGGACCATGAATGGAGCATGGACTGGTGGCTGGAGAGGTGCCAGTTCATCTCCTGGGCACTGCAGAGGTGCTGTTGAGCAAGGCACCGAACCCCTAACTGCTCGGGGCGCCGGTCCATTGGCAGCCCCCTCGCTCTGACATCTCTCCATTAATTGCATGTATACAGGTCCTGTTTGTGCACGTGTGTGTGTGTGTGTGTGTGTGTGTCCTGGTGTGTGTGTGTGTGTGTGTGTGTGTGTGTGTGTGTGTGTGTGTGTGTGTGTGTGTGTGTGTGTGTGTGTGTTTATGCATGTATGTATGTGTACCCCCATCTGAACAGGCTGGGACTGGACGTGTGTGTGTGTGTGTGTGTGTGTGTGTGTGTGTGTGTGTGGACTCACCTGTGCCGTCGTTGTGTTCAGACTCCAGCGGGTGTTCACTGTAAAAGCCTGGGGAGCAGAACACACGTCAGCTGTTAAGATGATTATTCTCCACATTATGTTTTTTAATCCTTATTAAACACGTTAAAAATAAAATAATAACACAAACTCAAACAAGCAAAGACATAAAAACATGACTCAGATGTTAAAGTTCATGTTTAAAAGGGACAGGAATCACGTTTCTGGTCCTGCCGCCTCTTATTATGTGTAATTATTGATAATTATGAATCATAAACAAAGTAAATATTCAGCTTAAATCAGACATTTACTGCTCGAGCGAGAGAAAGTTGCAGCATCAGACGCTTTAAACGCACACGTCGTCCTAACAAGTAAAGCTTTGTGGCCGTGCGACTGAGTTTTCTCAGCGAAGCAAAGGAGGAAGTTGAATTCTGTTGTCCTGGTGTTAAAAAAGGAGGTCAGGGCGGACGGCTGACAGGAGACCACTGTGTGAGCCCACTGTGCACATCCAGTCTGCTCTGAGCCGCCGACGGTGTCTGCGTTCAAACATGACACAGGACAATGTTTAAAAAGACTTTCTATATCTGGAGTTTTGGTTGTTTGTAGATGGATAGATAGAAAGAACAGTACCGCACATTTAAAACACTATATTACAACATACTAAGTGGATTTTAAGGTGCAGAATAAAGAGAGAAAGGTGCATTTTTAACGACAGTGGTAGGTTTAAATGATGTGAGTGTGTCTCCTGAGCGCTGCTGTGAAGCGTTGTAGAGTCTGACAGGAGGTAGCAGGTAGGAAGGGTTTCCTGTGCCGTTCTCTAAGGCAGCGAGGTCGACTCTTAACCGTGGTGGTCGCAGATCAGTCGGAGGAAAGGACACTTCCAAAAAAGTTCCTTTAAGTGACCGTTTCTGGGTCAAATTACTCAAGTAGGGGCGATTAAACTATCAACCTATCGAACTATCAACCTTATGTAGTTAACGGCGTCCCATGGACCAGTGATTCTCACCCAGGGGTGCTTGGACCCAGGAGTAAGACCCAGGTTCAAAGACGGTCGAGAAAATTGACCAAAAAACATGAAAATATATAAACTACAAGTTGATTATGGTCGCACTCCCACTGTGCCTCCGTACCGTGCCCCAGCTTGTTCCACGGCTAAAGTCTGGTTCCTTTGACCAGTGTGAGTGCAACCGTACCGCGCCTAGGAGCGGCACGCTTGCCGTCCACGGCCCGTTTGGGAGAGGTGGGCTTTAGTTAAGCACGTTTGCACGTGTACGAGCACGAGCGTGCGCACGTGCACGTGTACGAGCACGTGTACGAGCACGAGGCCTGCGGCGGTTCTGAGGTCATTTCCTGTGCGCCTGTTGGGACGTAGAAAAAAGAAGGAGGGACCATGCGCGGACATTTAAAACAATGGCGGTGAAAGGTTCACGTTGGTGTGATGCGGAGGTGGAGTGTTTACTGCAGATTTGGTCGATGAAAAGATTCAAAAACAGTCGACAAGACGCACAAAAACTCCGAGGTCTACGGAAAGATCTGGGAACAAAGCCACGCATCGCCATGACGTCATCAATGCGTGTGACGTGTTACGGCGTGATGACGTATAGGCAGCAAGAAGCATTCTCCGAGGCCCAGGTAGTGTGAGTACAAACGGGCCTGGAGGGGGGGACAAGGACCCTAAAGCACGGGGCACGGCACAGAGGAACAGTGGGAGGGCGCCCTTAAAAATTGTAACGTTTAGGATTATCCACATGTTCACATTAAGTCGACTGAACATCCGAAGACTAAACTACTTGTTGCAGTTATGTGTGTGTGTGTGTGTGTGTGTGTGTGTGTGTGTGTGTGTGTGTGTGCGTGTGTGTGTGTGTGTGTGCGTGTGTGTGCGTGTAAACTAGTTAGCAAGCTAGCACAGAAGTTTAGCTTAGTTCAGCTAGCCTAATGATTAGACCGTCGAAATGATTAAACTATTAAAATAGTTAAAGTTTTGAATAAATGATTAAAAATTTAGATTAAGGTGTTGAATAAATGGTTAAAAATTTAGATTAAGGTGTTGAATAAATGGTTAAAAATTTAGATTAAGGTGTTGAATAAATGGTTAAAAATTTAGATTAAAGTATTGAATAAATGGTTAAAAAATTAGATTAAAGTATTGAATAAACTCTTAAAAGAATTAGCTAAAAATAATGAAAAAGCAATTTAAAAAAATTAGCTAAAAGTGTTGAAAAACGGTTAAAAAGTTGAGTTTTAAAAGGTTGAAAAAGCCAAAATGAACGGATGAAACATTCGTAGTAATTACAGTAATTAAGTCTTGAGGCAGAACAACGGCTGACCCTAAATATTGATACTTTAAATCGGATGAAAGCCTCGTTAATATCCACTTTTAGCTAATGTTGGTTAGACTTTTCAGCTGCACAGTAAAAACCACATCATAGATAAGAGTTGGACCACACTGACGGGGCCGAATGAGATATCAGAAGAGATTAGACATTAGATATTAGAGCCTGATATCCTGTGACGACCATATGGGTCCAAGCATGAGCCCGGAACAATCTGTCTGCTTCATATTGGTTACCCTCTCGCTGTCCGAGCTTTAATCCAACCCCTCTTTTTCCCCCCATCTCGCCTCCATCAGCGCCTCGGCCATCTGTGCGGCCGGCGTCTGCACACACGGCGCCTTGCTTCTCACTTACAGCGCGCCCGGCCGGCTCCATCACTCACAGTCAAACGGGTGCAGAGCGCGGGCTGTCGGTGCGTCAGATCCCCCTATCTGTGTCAGAGTACCACCCTGCTATCAACAGCTGTAGACCCCTGACCCGGCACACGCCAGCTGCCTCTCCCCAACCACCCACCACCATCTCTGCCCCACAGTCAACAGCAGCATATGTTCTCCCCGGAGCATACACCGACACACACGTGCCTCAGCCGCCCTCCCCTCAACGGACACACTCCTATTGACGTCTAACACACAAACACACATGCAGACAAGGATGGATGTCTGCGAGGGCCCCCCGTGTCCATGACACTAAATCTCTGAGCCGCACATTTTGTATGTTTGCCCACTTTCTCAAGGGTCAGCTCACCTGAATCACAAGAAGCTTATTTTGAGACCTTCTTTGAGCCGTTTACACCCAAACTGGCAGCTTTGGCTTTTATCTGGTGAGGTTTAGAGACGCCTGTCACTGGGGTCTCTGCCCCCACACCCTTAGGGCGCCCTCCCACTGTGCCTCCGTCCCGTGCCCCGTGCTTTAGGGCCCTTGTCCCCCCCTCCAGGCCCGTTTGTACTCACACTACCTGGGCCTCGGAGAATGCTTCTTGCTGCCTATACGTCATCACGCCGTAACACGTCACGCGCATTGATGACGTCATGGCGATGCGTGGCTTTGTTTCCAGATCTTTCCGTAGACCTCGGAGTTTTTGTGCGTCTTGTCGACTGTTTTTGAATCTTTTCATCGACCAAATCTGCAGCAAACACTCCACCTCCGCATCACACCAACGTGAACCTTTCACCGCCATTGTTTTAAATGTCCGCGCATGGTCCCTCCTTCTTTTTTCTACGTCCCAACAGGCGCACAGGAAATGACCTCAGAACCGCCGTAGGCCTCGTGCTCGCAGACGTGCGCACGCTCGTGCTCGTACATGTGCAAACGTGCTTTACTAAAGCCCACCTCTCCCAAACGGGCCGTGGACGGCAAGCTTGCCGCTCCTAGACGCGGTACAGTTGCACTCACACTGGTCAAACGCACTGGGCTTGACCCGAAAAAACGGTTTTGGCCCGGTGCGGAAGGACAGTGTGAGTGCGCCCTTAATGGATGTGAATGCAAATTCATTCATGCGGCTCACAGCGATTAACACCTAACCCTACGGCAGAGTGAACTTCTGACCATACGCAGAACATGACCCTCGTTTTGGTGACGTCCATCAACTGCAGAACCGATCGTGCAGCAGGTACAGATCAGATGTTTGCACAGTTAAGTCCACCTTCTGTCCATTCTGTACTAGAGCAAGGGTGTCAAACTCAGGCCCGTGGGCCAAATCTGGCCCCCGGTGTAATTATATTTGTCCCCTAAGATCATATCCAGGTTCTGTGAGAGCTGGCCCGCGAGTATAAATCACATCCACGTCTACTTTTCTGTTCACACACATGAGCATCCATGCTGCCAGTCTCTGCAGACACACTGAATCCACCCCTCCCCAAAAACGACCCAAAGAAAGATGGAGGACAGGAGCTTTCAGCAGATGATCTGTGTGTGAAGGTAAAGAGCTGTTTGTCACCGTGGCTGTGACCAAAGAATCCAACAGAAGAAACACCACGACAAGAACAAGGACCTGCACTGGAAAGGCTCAACGTTACACATCTGGAGAGAAGGGAACACATGCACATTTGAGGTCTTTTTATTTTAGTAGATACTAAGTTTGTCCCGCAACTTTGTCCCAGTTTTTAAATTTGGCCCACTGTGAATTGGAGTTTGACACCTCTAAGGTAGAGGTTTACACATTTAAAGTGAATTTCCAGCGTAAAATCATCCCATGGTCTTTGTTGACACTTTAATCATCAATAATCCATGGAGACAGTTTAAGTGTAACAACTATTAACAGGAAAATCCAGGAGAGATGCTAACAGCCGGACGTTGCTAACAGTGATTAGCTCGGGGCAGTACGGTGAAGGCATTCAAAGGTCTTTTTTAACCACTAATGCTGCTGAAAATAACAGCAAACCTCTGCAGCAGCATGAGAAGAGTCCCTACACACACAACAAAGGGATTTTGCTGAAGTGACCCTTTAAATCTTCCAGTTGTGAACATCATGTCTGCTTGTATTTTTGCCAAAGCTGCGTCAGTGCTGCGTGGAAAGGCTCTAAAGACGACCCCCTCTTCAACTGATTACCCAACTCAAGCAAGTTTCAAGTCGGCCGCCTGGATTTTAAGAACTAAAGTAAAAGAGAAAATTACTAAACAGACTCAAGACACCACAAAAAAGTGAAAAAACGACTAAAAACAGACGCAAAACACCACAAAAAGATGACAAAACGACTAAAAACAGACGCAAAACAATACAAAAAGTGAAAAAAACGACTAAAAACAGACGCAAAACACCACAAAACGTGACAAAAAGAGAAAATGTCCAACTTCCTGCTGACACCATCATTCAACAGAACATCAATGTCCGTACAAGGACACGCGGAGGACACTGGTGCACCCGTCCTCCCACGCATTCCCCAGTCGTCGCTCTGCTCAGTTCTCAACAGTCAGTTCTTGAAAGTGGAATTTCTGGGCTGGAGCTGAGACCTTGTTTCAGACCAAGGCTGCAGTGTTCGGGGATAATGGAGCAGCGCTGGAGAAGAATGGAGCTCTCCAGTGTGTGGTCTCTGCTGCTAATCCTCATGACAGTTTATTGACCATTGTAGCCCAAGGCTGGGAAGGCTATCCAGCAGCAGCCAATACAGCCGGGGCCCTGCTCCGCTGTGGCCCATTGTGTGTTGACAAAGAAAGGCTGCATCTTTAACCTTTCACCTCTCAAACCTCTGCGACCTCCGACGCAATCAGCTCCCCATCAAAACAACACACCGCCTCTTGTCCCGCTGACTCCCTCCCCGCGGATGGAGCCCAGCTATGAGTGGCTGATACAGCGTTTACCGCAAATCGCTCAGTACTGTAAGGGCACACTCACACTGTGCGTCCGCACCGCGCCCCGTGCTTTAGGGTCCTTGTCGCCCCCTCCAGGCCCGTTTGTACTCACACTACCTGGGCCTCGCGCAAATGCTTCTTGCTGCCTATACGTCATCACGCCGTAACACGTCACACGCATTGATGACGTCATGGCGATGCGTGGCTTTGTTTCCAGATCTTTCCGTAGACCTCTGAGTTTTTGTGCGTCTTGTCGACTGTTTTTGAATATTTTCATCGACCAAATCTGCAGTAAACACTCCACCTCCGCATCACACCAACGTGAACCTTTCACCGCCATTGTTTGAAATGTCCACGCATGGTCCCTCCTTCTTTTCTCTATGTCCCAACAGGCGCACAGGAAATGACCTCAGAACCGCTGTAGGCCTCGTGCTTGTACACGTGCGCACGCTCGTGCTTGTACACGTGCGCACGCTCGTGCTTGTACACGTGCGCACGCTCGTGCTTGTACACGTGCGCACGCTCGTGCTCGTACATGTGCAAACGTGCTTTACTAAAGCCCACCTCTCCCAAACGGGCCGTAGACGGCAAGCGTGCCGCAGTTATGCGCGGAGTGGTTGCACTCACACTGGTCAAACGCACTAGGCTTTAGCCGAAAAACCTGTTTTGGCACGGTGTGGGAGGACAGTGTGAGTGCGCCCTAAGAGCCCCTCATCACACCTGCTCGGAGCTCTTACAGGCAGACTGAATGGGACGTGGCATTTGCAAGTGTGAGAAAGTGATCGCGTGGTGATTTAACCACAAATTCAAGAAGTGGGGAAGCGTTTATTCTGTGACTCCGGGTCATCTGGCCTGTGGAACCACACAGCAGCCACCATGTCTGTCCAGGACTCTGGAAACACGCCCTGAGCTGGTCAATACGACAATATATCGTCTTTCTATGGAGCTGCATTGTGATGAAATCATTAGGGCCAAACCTTTATGGGATTATTGAGGGCGAACCGCCTTCAGAGAGGGAGCGTTCACTGATTACCAATATGGTGACAGTGGACTGAGCACAGACCGTAGATGTCTCACTAATAGGACTCTGAAGTGAACTGCTTTCTTAACCTGTTCTTCCCTGAGTCCCTTTTTGAGGTGTCTGCTGGAAAAGGACAAGCTCAGAGTAAATAGGGTATATCGCCTGTGTTCACCTTGCATCGTTTGATCGCTCGGTGTTGTAACTGTGTTTGTTGGTCATAGGAATGGTTTATATGAGCGTGTAGAAGAGACTCTTAGCTTTCTGTGGGTATGCAGCATGTGTGTCTGTATGCGAGCTACACGTTGCTGCAGAGGGGGACGTTGTTATACTGCCTGATAGCAGTGCGGTTGCACTCACACTGGTCAAAGGAACTAGACTTTACCCGTGGAACCTGTTTGGGCACGCTACGGATGGACGCGGTACTGGCTGCTACCACCCCTCAAAACGCCGCGTGGTTGGATTATTTTAACACACGTAGCCTTGAATAAAGATTCAACCTTTAACCTGTTCTTCCCTGAGAGAAAAACTCTGAGGTCTACGGAAAGATTTGGAAACAAAGCCACGCATCGCCATGACGTCATCAATGCGTGTGACGTGTTACGGCGTGATGACGTATAGGCAGCAAGAAGCATTCTCCGAGGCCCAGGTAGTGTGAGTACAAACGGGCCTGGAGGGGGGGACAAGGACCCTAAAGCACGGGGCACGGGACGGAGGCACAGTGGGAGGGCGCTCTTACTCCGTCATTTTACCATTCAACCCCCTTTCATGGACAACAGGGAACTCTGATTATTCCCTGAACCGGGGAAAGAACATTTTAGGGTTACTGATTGACCGACTGTGGTCAGTAAGTCGTAACATCCAACACTGTAATGTATATTGAAATAGAGCAGAATTCACATTCCTGACCAGAAGGTGCCATATGGCTGGACTTGTTGGTGCATGAGAATCTGTGATGTACGTGCAACAGACACTGAAGTCCCCCGCCCTCTGAACTGAGGTCATTAGCAGAGCCCAGGAATCCCTCCACAACACCCACGCGGCCCCATATCAGTCCATCTCTGTCCTGGCTCTCCTGTCCCAGATGGCTGGGGTTCCGCATGGCCAGCGGAGGGCAACGCCAGCCTGTTATCTGAGTAGGCTGGCCTCTACCTGCCAGCGCGGCCGGCCCTGGGCCAGGCCGGCTCTTATCTCGGCTCTGCAAACCACGCAGCCACCATCTATCACGTCACACTGCAGGCCTGGCTTCACACAGACGGGGGAAACGATGACAGAGACGCAGTGAGACGGGTCAGTGAGCCGGTTTAGAGGCTGGATTTAGATCCCGGACTAACTTGGCTATTGGCCCCGAGACCGCTGAAGCATCAGGGAGGTCAAACGGTTTCTTTGAACCCCCGATACCCCCGCTGAGCCCCCCTGTTACCGTGAATAAGCCCATTAAGAGGATATTCTGTCTCTCTTTCACTGAGCTGTAGGAGCTAATAGAGAGACAGGAAAACCCTCCGATGGAATCTGTGTTTTTACATCAAGATAAGGTCGACTTTCATGTGTAAATGCAGCGTTTAGAGGAGCTGCTGCAGACTCAATATAACAGGAGAGAAATGCTTGCAATGTAAAGACAGAGTGGAGTAATGGGGTCCTGTGTGAGTTGTAACCACAGAGTGTAGAACAGAGACGGACGGAGCTACGGTGACGTCGCCCGTTGGGGTCCGAGTTCGCAGCTAGCGACCGGCTGTCAGGACGGCACAGATGGGAAATGTTTGGTATGATTACAGTTGTAGGTTGTGTGACGTAAGCTTTTCATTCAATCAATCAATCAATCAATCAATCAATCAATCAATCTCCTCCCCACTGTAAGATGGATGAGAGGAAGCAGCAGCTACAGATAGATCATTGTTCCCACTCTGGGGCAGGACGACATGAATCCTGGGCTTGCTGAGAGGTCAGAGCACAGGGGGCTGCTTTACCCCCTTGGGCACCACCCAATCCACCCCATCCACCCCCCCCTCCTCCAGCAGAAACACCCAAGCATGACCGTAAGGAGGTTCAGTTGGCCTCAGACAGCCTTGGAGGAGCAGATGGGGTTAAAAGAGGAGAGGAGAGAGGCTGCCGCGGTGATGTGACCACCTGGTTTAGGGAGGCTGCTGCTGCTAATGGCGTGATATCTCTGTTTATCCGGCTGCTGTCAGACCAGGATTGTTCCTGTGTGCGGCCACTGTTGCTTCCAGCGGGTGTGGAAGGCCTTACCTACACCTGGTTGTGGAGAATGACCTGCCCTCTTCCACAGATACCAGCGAGCCTCTCGGCGCTCCGCGGTGGCTGTTGCGTTTGACAGATTGTGAAGGAACTCAAGTGTTCACAGGCTGCTCCGCGGTCATCCCTTTGACCTCGACACCCGACCCTTGACCCCGGTGTGTAACACAGCGCAGCACAATGTCTGCTCTGTCCTCCCCACCGCTCCAGGCTGACAAAACGCACCGTGGCCCCGCGATGCCGCCCCACCCCGCAGCGCCGCTCAAGTTCACAGATCTCAGAGTTCACGGGCTCGCGGTTCAAACCCGCAGAGGCTTTACCCGGACAGGGTCACTCTGTCATGATGACGGATCATCTCATCACCTGAACGACGCACACCACCTTTAACTCTATCAAACACATCCACACATTTTATATATTAGATTATTTGAAGCTTTTCCAACTCCTGCACGCTGCATTCTGCACTGTCGCTTCATTTTCCAGCTTTTTTGAAACGAACCATCTGGAGATAAAACATCAAAACTTATGCAGAACAAACTTTTACCAGCGTTGTGAGCTTTTGTTTTGTTGTGTACTAAACAGGAGCATCACCTGGGAATATACTAGAGATGCAACAATACAGTCAGCCCACGGTTCAATACCTACAACTGTACGGTTAAGCTTCCTTTCAGTGAACTTTTTATGCGTGAGGAGAAAAGAAATTGCTATTTATTCCAAAATTATTTCTTAATTTTGCTTATGAGCTGCGGGCGCACTCACACTGTCCTTCTGTACCGGGCCAACACAGGTTTTACTGGTAAAGTCTGGTTAGTTTGAGCAGTGTACCTCGCCTAGCTGCAGCCAGCTTGCCGTCCACAGCCCGTTTGGGAGAGGTGGGCTTTTGTAAAGCACGTTTGCACGTGTATGAGCACGAGCGTGCGAACGTGTACGAGCACGAGGCCTACGGCGGTTCTGAGGTCATTTCCTGTGCGCCTGTTGGGACGTAGAAAAAAGAAGGAGGGACCATGCGCGGACATTTCAAACAATGGCGGTGAAAGGTTCACGTTGGTGTGATGCGGAGGTGGAGTGTTTACTGCAGATTTGGTCGATGAAAAGATTCAAAAACAGTCGACAAGACGCACAAAAACTCCGAGGTCTACGGAAAGATCTGGAAACAAAGCCACGCATCGCCATGACGTCATCAATGCGTGTGACGTGTTACGGCGTGATGACGTATAGGCAGCAAGAAGCATTCTCCGAGGCCCAGGTAGTGTGAGTACAAACGGGCCTGGAGGGGGGGACAAGGACCCTAAAGCACGGGGCACGGCACGGAGGAACAGTGGGAGGGCGCCCTGAGACGATCTAAAAGGGAAACACTTTGTATTCCACGTGTAGACGAGCGTCTTTGGGGGGAAACCTGCGTGCACACGGTGACACAAAAGTGTGTAAATTGGATGTAGTGTGCACGTCAGGTGTGTAGGTGGAGCTGTGAAGCACTGTCACACAACAGAACCCAGAGCTGGTGCATGCTGGGAAACGTCCTTTACATACAACTATCCAGTGGCAGAAGGAGACACTGTCATGTACGGATCTAAAGGAAATGTTGCACATGACGGAGCACTCAGCATTGTTTTGAGCATTAATGTCTCTTTCTCTGAGAACATGATTGATCATTAACAGGTATTTGAGTGAAATTAATCCCCCACTTAAGGTTAAAGCTAACCCGTCTTTTGATTTAACGCTACAGTGACGCAGCCTTCGGGATCAAACAACGGGCCACACGCCTTTTACAGCCTCACAGACGTTTCCATAGCGCAGTCATCAGTGTATGTTATGTTAAGCTAATGAATGTATGTCTTTATCTGTGCTAATCCCGGCGGGGCGGGCCGAGGGTCACCCTGTGGTCAGAGGGGCGGGGGGGGGGCTCCGTCACCGCCACTTGACACGCTCAAAGGAGCATCTTCCCTTTCATCATACCAGGGGTCAGAGTTTTACTGCCTCACAGAGCCGGAGAGCGCGCTGCACTGTGCAAACTCAGGCGGAAAGCAGCCATCTGATAATAATCATCTCACAAAACCATCAGAACAACACAAATAACACCGGGGGGGGGGGGGGGGGGGGCTGCTCCGGGGGGGTTACAGCTCACTTTATGCTTAATCTCAGCTCAGACCATCAGGCTATAGTGACTCTGCTTGTTGCCCGTCTCCGCTCACTCAGCTGCTGGGACAAAGAACGCCCCCTTCACTGAGGCTCCCAAGCAGCTGCAGGATTGGCAAACTCCATTTCACCCAGTGCCAGCCTACA
>NC_139829.1:31243482-31250982 GCF_963691815.1 Echiichthys vipera | reverse complement strand
TGTGTGTGTGTGTGTGTGTGTGTGTGTGTGTGTGTGTGTGTGTGTGTGTGTGTGTGTGTGTGTGTGTGTGTTGAGCTCGGCGTTTTCAGGCTCTGAATCTGTGGAACAAACGGAAACTTTCACTGCTTTTAAATGGAAACGGACGACTTTCCTGTTTTCTGCTGCTGTTCAGTGAATCTCTTCTGTTCTTTAACGTCTCCTTATTTCTTCATTATTTGTATTAAATGTGATTTTAAGAGTTTCTTTCCAATGATTTTAAAGGTTCTGTGTGCAGCACTTTGACTCGTGCTGCAGAAAGAACCTAAATCTTTAGGAGATCAAAGAGTTTCAGGAATAAAAACTAAACTTTTGACGTACAAATGGAAGTAATTATTAAAATACAGGTTTTTAAAAAGGGCGATTTAGTGAAGCTTTCTGGGAACTGTTACAATTGTGTGTGTGTGTGTGTGATGATACACACACACACACACACACACACACACACACACACACACACACACACACACACACACACACACACACACACACACACACACACACACACACACACACACACACACACACACACACACACACACACACACACACACACACACACACACACACACACACACACACACACACACACACACACACACACACACACACACACACACACACACACACACACACACACACACACACACTTACTTTAATCTTGGAAACGTCCGTGCATCTTCAGTCACACTCACGGGGGCACAATGCCGAGCTGGCGCCTGCCTCAGACACACACTGCTGCAAAGCATTGTGGGGCTTAGGGCGCACTCCCACTGTGCCTCCGTCCCGTGCCCAAACAGGTTTCACAGCGAAAGTCTGGTTCCTTTGACCAGTGTGAGTGCAACTGTACCGCGTCTAGGAGCGGCACGCTTGCCGCTCCCCGTTTGGGAGAGGTGGGCTTTAGTAACGCACGTTTGCACATGTACGAGCACGAGCATGCGCACATGTACGTGCTGTTACTGCAGCAGCAGCAGCAGCAGCAGTAACAGCAGCAGTCACAGCAGCAGCAGCAGCAGCAGCAGCAGCAGTAACAGCAGCAGCAGCAGCAGTAACAGCAGCAGCAGCAGTAACAGCAGCAGCAGCAGCAGTAACAGCAGCAGCAGCAGCAACAGCAGCAGTAACAGCAGCAGCAGCAGCAGCAGCAGCAGCAGCAGCAGCAGTAACAGCAGCAGCAGCAGCAGTAACAGCAGCAGCAGCAGTAACAGCAGCAGTAACAGCAGCAGCAGTAGCAGTAACAGCAGCAGCAGTAACAGCAGCAGTAACAGCAGCAGCAGTAACAGCAGCAGCAGCAGCAGCAGCAGCAGCAGCAGCAGCAGCAGCAGCAGCAGCAGCAGTAACAGCAGTAACAGCAGCAGCAGTAGCAGTAACAGCAGCAGCAGCAGCAGCAGCAGTAACAGCAGTAACAGCAGCAGCAGTAACAGCAGCAGCAGCAGCAGCAGCAGCAGCAGTAACAGCAGCAGCAGCAGCAGCAGCAGCAGCAGTAACAGCAGCAGCAGTAAAGCTCTAATGGATTCAGGGCGTTCTCCAAGTTCAAAAGTTCACCTTTTACGGTCTCCCTGAGCCTGAACGCCACCTCCAAATAAAAACATTCCAACCTCTGTCACACACACACACACACACACACACACACACACACACACACACACACACACACACACACACACACACACACACACACACACACACACACACACACACACACACACACACACACACACACACACACACACACACACACACACACACACACACACACACACACACACACACACACACACACACACACACACACACACACACACACACACACACACTAACTCACGCACACACTCACACGCACTTCCCTGACAACAAACACGAGCACGAACAAACCAAAACCCCTAAATGTTGCATTCGCCCCGTGTCAGTGACCTGTCCCCGGTTTTCACCGTGACCGAACGATCCCGAAAACAGAAGAAATGAGAAAACGTCCTCCTGCGGTGGCGTTATCACGGTTCAAACCCTTTAGAAGAAGACTCCAACAGCAGCAGGAGGAACCACAGGTTTGAAACGCTGTTGAAAATGTGTCGGCCTCGTTTTAGATCCGGTTCAGTTCGGTTCTGGTGAAGCCGGGGGAACTCGAGAGCAGATCTTTTCTCAGGGCGCACTCCCACTGTGCCTCCGTACCGTGCTCAAACAGGTTCCACGGCTAAAATCTGGTTCCTTTGACCAGTGTGAGTGCAACCGTACCACGTCTAGGAGCGGCACGCTTGCCGTCCACGGCCCGTTTGGGAGAGGTGGGCTTTAGTAAAGCACGTTTGCACATGTACGAGCACGAGCGTGCGCACGTGTACGAGCACGAGGCCTACGGCGGTTCTGAGGTCATTTCCTGTGCGCCTGTTGGGACGTAGAAAAAAGAAGGAGGGACCATGCGCGGACATTTAAAACAATGGCGGCAAAAGGTTCACGTTGGTGTGATGCGGAGGTGGAGTGTTTACTGCAGATTTGGTCGATGATAAGATTCAAAAACAGTCGACAAGACGCACAAAAACTCCGAGGTCTACGGAAAGATCTGGAAACAAAGCCACGCATCGCCATGACGTCATCAATGCGTGTGACGTGTTACGGCGTGATGACGTATAGGCAGCAAGAAGCATTCTCCGAGGCCCAGGTAGTGTGAGTACAAACGGGCCTGGAGGGGGGGACAAGGACCCTAAAGCACGGGGCACGGGACGGAGGCACAGGTGAAATCCTCGGGGGTGAAGAGGAGGATGAGGAGGAGGAAGAGGAGGAAGAGGAGGAAGAGGAGGAGGCCTCAGCTGGTTTTACGGATCTTCTTGAGCTCAGCTTCTTTGATCAGAGGAGGAAAAACTCAGTTCTCTACAGTTGAGAGGGAAGAGAGAGCGAGGACCTGCTTCATGAACGGTACGGTGGCGTCCACGTTTTAGTTCTACTGGACGTGTTCTGGAGGTTTTTACGCGTCAGAGCCCAAAAACATCCCTGGAGATCCGGCTTCAAACCCTTAAAAAGTCCCGACTTTTGAGGCAAAAGTGTCTGAAATCAAACGTTTACGTCATAAAACTTTAACGTAAATCGTCTTTGTCTTAATTTCAAACAATAGAAACAACATTTATGTTCAAAACTGCAACAATGGAGGCGTGATGCTTCGTTGTGGAGGTTACAGGAGGCAAAGAGCGTGTGTGTGTGTGTGTGTGTGTGTGTGTGTGTGTGTGTGTGTGTGTGTGTGTGTGTGCGTGTGTGTGTGCGTGTGTGTGTGTGTGTGTGTGTGTGTGGAACATGATTTGTTTTGTTTGTCACATGAAACAAGCGAAGATCATTGAGTTCCAGGTGAAAAAAAACTTAGATATTTGGATCATTTTCCTTCGTGCAAAAGCTCCAAACGGGTCGATTTGACCCCAGAACCGATCCCGGGTGACGCGGCGCCGCAGACAGAACCTTTCTTTGTGTCATGCACGGGTTCGTTTAGAGGTTCTGGGATGTTTTGTCTGTTTTTTTTGGACTAAAGACGAGAAAATGTGGATTTTCTAACACTGAGTTTGTAACTTTTGGTGAATTTAGAGGTAAATAAACAATTAGATCACACACGCACGCGCACACGCGCACACACACACACACACACACACACACACACACACACACACACACACACACACACACACACACACACACACACACACACACACACACACACACACACACACACACACACACACACACACACACACACACACACACACACACACACACACACCAATTCAATCATTTGATGCACAAACACGAGCACAAACAAACAAAAGCACCTGAACGCAACACACACTTTTCTGTCTCTGTGTGTGTGTGTGTGTGTGTGTGTGTGTGTGTGTGTGTGTGTGTGTGTCTGTGCACCCACCGTTGACGGACTTGCCGGTGCTCCTCTCCGGGTAGTCGAACCCGTTCGTCCTCTTCTCTACCTCCATCCTCCGGGCACGGGCGGTCGCCTCTCCCCGCCACTAAACTCCCTGTTCCCGGCCGGTGTCGGTGCTGAGGCGTCGGTGTCGGTGCCGGTGCTGGAGCCTGTGGTGGTGCCGGTGGTGCGGGTGCAGTGTGCGGTGAACGGAGCCTCGTCCCTGTCCTCTGCCTGCCGGGTTCACTGCTCGGACCGCCGTCCCATGGTTGAGTGTCGCTCGCAGTCAGCGGGGAAGAAGTAGGTCCACACCCCCGGGGGCGGTGCGTTCAGGGCCGGCGGAGAGGGTGGAGGAGGGCGCCCTCTGTGTCCCCGGGCTTTGACATGATTCATTATTATTTATGTTATAATTAAAATATTTTAAAACATTAAAATCTAAAGGTTTTTACTCTGAATTTAAATCTTTATTTTTCTGTGTTTTAATGAATTAAAGGGGAAAAAATTCAGGGATAAAATAATATTTAAATTATTTTAAATTAAATTAAATTAAAACATTTAACAGGAAAAATTCAGTTTATAAAATGAAATGTATAAAAGTCATTTTATAAAATTACATTATACATTAAATTCAGTTTTTATTAAATTTAGTTTTGATTAAATTCAGTTTATTAAATTTAGTTTTGATTAAATTCTGTTTATTAAATTAATAATATTAAATTCAGTTTGTTAAATTAATTATATTAAATTCAGTTTATTAAATTAATTATATTAAATATATTTTTCATTAAATTTAGTTTATAAATAATAACAAAAAAATTAAAACATTACTGAGTCATTTTCCCTGAAGCTCCTGTTTAAACTTTCTATTTTTATGTATTAATTAATTTATCTGTTTTTTTATCTTTTATTTATTTATGAAGTAAACTCTTTATTTCTCTGTTTTTTGTAAATTTAAATGTTTCAATAAAAAAATTAAAGTGATTTCAACACAATGAGAAAAAGTGAAGAAACAAAATTAAATCATTTAAATCCAGAAACATTTGTTTTAACTTTGCTCTGAAACAAAAAACAAATGTTTATTTTTATTATGCAAACATTTAAAATAAACATAAATATGAACTTTTCTTCTGTCGTTTACATAAAGAAACACTTCATTTGTTTTTGCTCTTAAACAGAAAAACAAATGTTTTATTTTCTCTTTCACTAAAGATTTGATTTAAATTAGGGAAAATGTTGTTGTTTGTTTGTTTAAAAGTAGATTTTTTTAATTTAATGTAACTTTAATTTAAGTGAATCAATAAAATCATCAAATTTAAAATGTTATTAAAGCCACAGACTTTTGTAATATATCAAAAATAATAATAACAATAATAAATAAAGATCAAATGATAAACAAGACTGTAACTTTTTTATTTTTCTCAAATTAAATATTGAATTTACAGCAATTATTCATTACGATAAACCTGTTTTTTTTTGTGTGTGTGTGTGTGTGTGTGTGTGTGTGTGTGTGTGTGTGTGTGCGCGCGTGTGTGTGTGTGTGTGTTTAGTGAGTAAAAACACTGAGTGTAGATTATCCCCACACCACCTGAAGGCAGCACAAACAAACAACACGTAGCATGCTGCATTGTGGGATATGGAGTCCCATTCTGACCAAGCCCCGCCCACACAGAGAGAGACTTCCTGTTCCTGTTCCTGTTTCCGTCAGCGTCAGTTCTCTGAGTGTCCACTAGGGGCAGGTTTCATAACAGAGCAGTTTCTCATTGAGCCCCATGTTAAACAGGCCGTTTACACAGCATCATTAAACCTGTTTAAGGACAAAAGAACATTCCAGTCTGTGTGTTTAGCTCAGATCTCCATGACAACACTGAGGGGGAGGGGCTAGTTTTTATTTTATTGGAGGTTAAAGTTTATGAATAATTAGGGGCGTGGCATCTTGAGTGACAGCTAGCCTCTGGCCCTCACTTCTCCTCGGAGGTAAACGACAGGATTAGCATCATTAGCATGCTAACATTAGCTAATATTGCTAACTCCGTCATCTGCGGCCATTCAACAAGTTTTTATTATATTTTCTTTGTTGCAACAGAGAAACAAACAAAACAGACAGAATGGAGGATAAGAAGTGATAACAGTAAATAAATACTTAGACTCAGGGCGCCCTCCCACTGTTCCTCCGTCCCGTGCCCCGTGCTTTAGGGTCCTTGTCCCCCCCTCCAGGCCCGTTTGTACTCACACTACCTGGGCCTCGGCGAATGCTTCCTGCTGCCTATACGTCATCACGCCGTAACACGTCACACGCATTGATGACGTCATGGCGATGCGTGGCTTTGTTTCCAGATCTTTCCGTAGACCTCAGAGTTTTTGTGCGTCTTGTCGACTGTTTTTGAATCTTTTCATAGACCAAATCTGCAGTAAACACTCCACCTCCGCATCACACCAACGTGAACCTTTCACCGCCATGGTTTGAAATGTCCGCGCATGGTCCCTCCTTCTTTTTTCTACGTCCCAACAGGCGCACAGGAAATGACCTCAGAACCGCCGTAGGCCTCGTGCTCGTACACGTGCGCACGCTCGTGCTCGTACACGTGCAAACGTGCTTTACAAAAGCCCACCTCTCCCAAACGGGCCCTGGACGGCAAGCGTGCCGCTCCTAGACGTGGTACGGTTGCACTCACACTGGTCAAAGGAACCAGACTTTAGCCGTGAAATGTGCTGGGGCACGGTACGGAGGCACAGTGGGAGTGCGCGCTGAGTTTTCTCTTCTTTGAACCTTTGGGACGAAGGAAATTAAGTTTCCAAGTGAGGTTTAAACAAATACAGTAAAAGATAAACAACAATAAACTCTAAATCTCTGTGAAGTAGAGGTGAAATCAAAGTCACAGAAAGTAAAATGTAGAAAATTACCTGTGTGTGAGCTGCTCCTGTAGGTGGAGGCAACAGCCTTCTGATGCAGAATATCACCTCTAACGTGAGGGGGTGCGTTTCACGGCAGGGGGGCTGAATACGGCACAAGACCTGGTCAACAGTGCACACAGTCGCACACGGGACTCAGTGAAGCGCTGCTTTGGGTTGACTGCCTCCGTTATTCTTTTCCATACAGCGTTTTTATGGGCCCCTTTTATTCCACTCTTAAGACAAAAAGCACGTCTTTATCTGGCTCCATGTCGGATGTCAGGAGCCGATATGTGTGTCGGAAAAGTGTCTTTTCTTCCCAGCGTTTCGTCTCTCCGTGTTTGACCTCAGTGGGCGAGGCCTCGAACCAGGAATATTTAGGGGCGTAACATGTTAAAGACGATCGAATGCAGCCGCCGCATTTATCAAGGCCCGCTCATTCATACGCTGAGATTGGTCCAATATGAATGTTTCATAAATCACACGTGGGTCCTGTCCTACGACCAATTCTGCGCCCGTTTTCACGCATCGATAAATGAGGCCCAGTGTCTGTATCAGAATAACACTTGGGAGTCGGTTCCACAGGGGAGGAGCTTGGTAGTCTTTAAACTATTTTAAAGAGTTTAAAATCACAAACTCAAATAATAGTGAACACAAAACAACACCTTTTTGTTTGTTCTGTGGAAATAAAC
>NC_139829.1:31155982-31238482 GCF_963691815.1 Echiichthys vipera | reverse complement strand
AACCGTACAAGAATTCGGAGGATTCGTTTTTGTTTTTTGGATCAAGAACAGTTAAAATCACGTGTGAGGGAGCATCCGCACAATCTGCATATGAAAGACAGTATCCATGGTGACCGTTTTGTACCAACGCCGGGCATCAGACCTGTGTGAAACCCCGGTCACGCGCGGGGCGGTCCACCCGGGTCGCAGGTTGGTCCCGGGTCGTCGGCTCAGTCTCTCTCCTTTCCAACAGCTTCAGCTTTGTTTTAACCACAAACAGAGAGGCCGGACTCTCTGAAGGCCGATGATGTCATGTGACATGTGCAGCTAAATGAAGTGGTGTTGGCATAACACGGCGTGATAACGTGGCGTTTGACACACAGCGTGGTAATCCCAGACTGAGCGACCCACTCTGTTCCCTTCCCTCCAGCTCCTGCTCGTCTTAACACCAAATGTCCTTGGGTCAAAACCAAAACACGGAGCAGGTGCAGACGCCGTCTCCCACGCCGCCCTCTGGCATGCAATACAGTTGTATGAATAATTAGTGTGAACATTTTTAAACTTTAAAAAGAAAAACAGTCTCTGTTCACACGGCGTCTGTGTCTGACAGCATCACCGGGTCATGATCCGATACACATTATCTTTAATATCACGACACAAATCATCTCCGTAACGCTGCCGAACACTCATGTGGAGAGCAGAGACGCAGGGACACAGAGACGCAGAGACGCAGGGACACAGAGACACAGAGACGCAGAGACACAGAGACACAGAGATGCAGGGACACAGAGACACAGAGACGCAGAGACGCAGGGACACAGAGACACAGAGATGCAGGGACACCGAGACACAGAGACGCAGAGACGCAGGGACACAGAGACACAGAGACACAGAGACACAGAGACGCAGGGACACAGAGACACAGAGACACAGGGACGCAGAGACACAGAGACGCAGAGACACAGAGACACAGAGACGCAGGGACACAGAGACACAGAGACGCAGAGACACAGAGATGCAGGGACGCAGGGACACAGAGACGCAGAGACGCAGAGACGCAGGGACACAGAGATGCAGAGACGCAGGGACACAGAGACGCAGGGACGCAGGGACACAGAGACGCAGAGACGCAGAGTAGCAGAGTTGATGAACGCGGCCCAGCTGGAGCACATCCGCTCCATCAGAGAGACTTTTAAGCGCACAGTGTGATGCATATTCTCCAGATTATTAATAACATCTTAGCTCTGACGCTAAAGGGGAGCGGTTCGACGGATCATCACTGATCCCTTCGATCTTTGCTTCGGCAGACACACGTGATCCTCAGATTGATTTATGATTAAAAAAAGAAGTTGTGCGCATGTTGAGTCCAGAGCGGCGTGGAGCTTGAACGCCCCGCGTCATTGAAATCGGCTGCATGCAGCATTTTGGCTTCATTGTCTAATGATGGAGGAAAGAGGTCGGTGGATCAAACGGCGACGGCGTGTCGGCAAAGAGAGAGAAAGAAGCCGTATGACAGTGGAAACGCATGAAGCACGGCCACGCATGTGAAGCGACGTCACAGCGGTGTTTCTCTGAGCGCAGTGAAAAGGAAGGCTGCTCCACAACCGCTCATCACCGCTACCTTTAAGCCGACCGGGCTGAAGCGTCACAAACGCTGTGGATTTTATATGTTCTAACTTTTCTGATCCAAAAAATGAGCCGATCCGTGAGTTTTTGATCCGTCGCACCCTCAGTAAAGAGGTTCCCTGCTGACTTCTACCTTGAGGGAGCCTGGCTCCCGAGCGCGGTCCCACACTGTGGCGTGGACGCGCTCCAGCTTTCTCCTGAGCGCGGTCCCACACTGTGGCGTGGACGCGCTCCAGCTTTCTCATGAGCGCGGTCCCACACTGTGGCATGGACGCGCTCCAGCTTTGCTTCCAGCGTTGAAATGGAGGTTTTGAACTCTGCGAGCAGGCTTCACGCTGCTGCTCCCAGAGGTTGGTAATGGCCGCCATGCTAATCTCACCACCTACCACCGTCTGCGAGGCTACTTTGACATATTTCGGTGGTGTACCCGTCAAACGGGACAAATATTACTGTTTGTAGTGACTTCCGGGACCTGAAACGGGAAACTATCAAAAGTTGCAGCAGCGAGACTCGACCTGTGTCGACGGTGTTCTGCAGGAGTGCAGCGTGTGTGCTGCTTCCACCCCTAGAAGCGCTGCTCCCCCTTGCTGATTTTTAAGGGCGCACTCCCACTGTGCCTCCGTACCGTGCCCCAGCACGTGTCACGGCTAAAGTCTGGTTCCTTTGACCAGTGTGAGTGCAACCGTACCGCATCTAGGAGCGGCACGCTTGCCGTCCACGGCCCGTTTGGGAGAGGTGGGCTTTAGTAAAGCACGTTTGCACGTGTACGAGCACGAGGCCTACGGCGGTTCTGAGGTCATTTCCTGTGCGCCTGTTGGGACGTAGAAAAAAGAAGGAGGGACCATGCGCGGACATTTCAAACAATGGCGGTGAAAGGTTCACGTTGGTGTGATGCGGAGGTGGAGTGTTTACTGCAGATTTGTGATGAGCATCCAGAAGGCTTTAGACTTTCAGTATTTTTTGAAGTACAGCGTCTGTGAGCGAGCTTTGATCGACTGCAGCTTCTTAACATCTCCCACAAACATCTGCTGTAAGAAATCATGTGGGAAAACACACATGGGCGACATCTATCATTCCACTGGTGCTTCAGAAAAGCGTCTCTTTGTGCTCGAATGGAACATTTGGGTTTTATTAGGGGGCTCCGATTCTTTCTTTTCTTTATTAGGATCCACATTAGCACCAGCGGCTGTTCCTCCTGGGGTCCCACATACACACAACATACACATAAACACACAACATACACACGGACAATAACACTAACACATAAGAAACACACATTTATACATAAACATTCACATTTACACAGTAGTTTTAATGTTGTTGCACGATCTCAGAAGAAACCGTGATGATGGAGGTTCATCAGCATCACAGCACGTCTGTGAAGAGGCAGTTTACGAGCTGACGCTAACGTTGATTTAGCCGTTTACTGGGTCTCTGCGCCCGACCTCACGTTGAACCCAGCGCAAAAAGCTGATCATGTGACGGCCCCTTTAAGGGTTAGGCATGAAACCACCGACGGCAACGGATGATGAACCCCTCACACTCATACTACATCTCCTGCTTTCAATACATCGAATAAACACGAAGTCAATACGTGGAATACACTCGCAGTACAGTGCATTGTTACAAACGTTGTTCTATGTACATAAAATGCATGAGAGCAGCCTGTAGGTATTAGGTTTCTCCTCATCTTTGTTTCGTGCTGTGATGTGAAGACGGAGAAGTTCAGAAAGTGCGCGGACACACAAACAGACCCAGCAGGAATGTAGATGTGTACCTGCGAAAGCAGCGAGTGCTTGATACACTTTGCGTCCAGCTAATTAGCATCCCCGTGCTAATGCCAGAGTTGTTGTTTATAGTCTGAGCTCCCGACCTCTCGGTTCATCTTCAGACCGGAGGCTCTGCTAGAATCCCCCCTCTTGTACCGACTGTTTATCGTAAGCACCGCTAATTAGATTAGAAACCTGGCGGAGTCTCTGGACTGGAATGTGCGCCCCGGTTCTGGTCTTGAGTTCCCTTGACAGGAGAACTTGATGGGCTTAAGACTGATTAGAGTTTGCATCCATGCTGCCTTTTGGTTGAATTAGCTGCAGGCCGTTATGGAAATCACCCAATTCTGTTTGTGTTTGAACAGTTGGAACATGCAGCCGAACATTGGAGCCTTGCCACAGGATACCTGCACCCCCCCGCCCAGTTGTCCCAGTGATTACTCGAGCTGGCAAAGCACTAAAAGAGAGGATATCCTTGTTTATATGAACAAGGCTCCAGATACAACAGGCTGGTGCTACTGAAACACTGACTTTCGCTCTGAGGCTAACAAACGCAGCAGCCATTGTGTAACGGATCTTGTGTTTTTAGCAACTCTGAGCACAATCTGGGCTTCACTTCATCACTGTCAGGGCGCGTTAGCTGTTAAAGGCTGCGGCGGTCGATCTAATAGAGCTCTCCGCGGCTCTTTTCCTCCCATTGTGCGGGCATGAGTTCATGTTTGAGCCGCGTTCCTCTTTGACCTGAAGCTTGACTGCACTTGAGAGGTCAACGCTAAAGACTCAAAGCTCAACGCGGGCTTTAAATACCCTGTGCTCTTAATTATTAGCACTCCTAATTGTGTTGCCCGTTCTCATGCTGCTAGGTCAGCTTGGCATGAGATGCTGGACGGTCAGTTAGGCGTACGAGCGCACCGGATTTGACAGCAGCAGGAGGAGGAGGCAGCCGTTCTGATTGGCAGAACAAGTCCCATTTTTCACGATGAGACGCTAACGGACCGTCCTCCTGCAGTAAAGCCTGCCAGGTAATGATTTAGTCCTTCTAGACTAGACGTACCAAAGTAAGTCTGGCTGGAATTTCTTTGACTTCTCCAACTTAAAGCAACTTAAGCTGATGTTGCTACGCAGCGGCGGCGTTTGGCTGGGGCTGAACAATGGCAGCTCAGCAGGTCCGCGGGCACAGCCTCTGCTAAAGAGGTTTAATCTGCTAATCCACTCTGTTTTCATGTGGCCGCAGGATTTGTCAACTTAGTGCCTTTTCGCTTGACATGGGTCAGGATTTGCCCGGCTCTGCACACAGGAGTCCTGCCCCGTATCAGACCCCCTCCCAGTATGTCTGCAGTACTGGAGGGGGAAGCACCCCCCCCCCCTCCACACCACACCCCCCCCCCCCCACATCACTCAGCTTGCATTCCTTCACTAATGAGCCCCACCACCACTACCACCTCTGCCACTCCACCCCCTTACCTTCAGCCTGCTTAAGGGTCCGTCCACACGATCGAAAACAACCTTTTTTTATTCTCCGTTCTTAAAAAGTTCTCCTTCCACTCGGCATCGACTCCTAAATCTGTGCGTCCACAGGAAACCAGGTGCGGCGACTCCAAACGCTGTCGTACCCATGCCAGGCCTGGAGGTGGCGCTGTAACTGCCACAGAAATACACCAACAACGGAGAAGAAGAGACGGGGAGACGCTGTGGAGAATCCAAACACCGGAGAGTTTCTCTCTATATCCTCCTCCATCCTAGAGACAAACGTGTCCCTGGTTCTGGTCTTAGTGGAGACTTTGGTGCTGTTCTGGACTCTGATGCACCCATCACTCTGCAGTTAGTGTCCTCACTGAGCAGAGGGGGCTGCTGGGAGCCCCTTCACTCTGCAGTTAGTGTCCTCACTGAGCAGAGGGGGCTGCTGGGAGCCTCTTCACTCTGCAGTTAGTGTCCTCACTGAGCAGAGGGGGCTGCTGGGAGCCCCTTCACTCTGCAGTTAGTGTCCTCACTGAGCAGAGGGTGCTGCTGGGAGCCCCTTCACTCTGCAGTTAGTGTCCTCACTGAGCAGAGGGTGCTGCTGGGAGCCCCTTCACTCTGCAGTTAGTGTCCTCACTGAGCAGAGGGTGCTGCTGGGAGCCCCTTCACTCTGCAGTAGGTGTCCTCACTGAGCAGAGGGTGCTGCTGGGAGCCCCTTCACTCTGCAGTTAGTGTCCTCACTGAGCAGAGGGTGCTGCTGGGAGCCCCTACCCCGTCCCAAAGCACTCCCAGGTGCCACTTTCTCACTACATTTAGAGACTTTTCACAGCTTCTTAGAACTGGATTTAGAAACAGAGCCTAGAGCCGTTTAGCTCCTTATTCAGAGCATCAGGGAAAAGGGAGACATCTGTGCTGGGCCTCATTCAGTCCCATGCATGTGGCTCAGAGTCCAGTTCAGGAAACAGTCTCTGGGTCCGTCTCTGTCCTCTCACGCAGCAGCACTGTTGTTGTTATGTGACGCCGCGGGGTCTGAGGTCGGAGGTGGGGCCATGACGCCGTCCTTTAACAAAGTCTGAGCTTTCACCGTCCAGACCACAACGCCATGGGGGGCGTTTACAACCTTCACACTCTGGGACCCGGTTTCTAAAGATCCTGTTTTTAGGCTCCGATAACGCCGGCTGCTGTGGATGGAGGACTGAACCAGACTGAAGCTGAGCGGTTACAGGAAAATGTGTGGACGGGTATCGCTTGGTTCCCAGTATTGGCATTCAGCGTGCCCGTCTGGGGTGGGTCAATTGCTTTGGCCCCGTAAGTGCTGCTTGTAGCGTTCTCAAGAACCCTTCATCCAACTGACTTCACACGCCTGCTAACTGTAGTCACATGGGGACAGGATCACATCTAAATTATAAGGAGTCTGTGTTGCCGATAAAAGTGACACCACATGTCCCTAAATCTCACCACAGAACCTACATACGTCTCCTATATCAAGTATTCCCCCAGGCCATGGTGGAAGAACATGTAATATGCAGTACGTATTGGTTGAGTCTTGGAAAAATGCACAACAGAGGACACGGCTGGATTCCATGTGGCTGCTAAAGGGTCAGACAGGGTTTTATTACAGCGCGGCTTTAAAAGGAGCTCCACTGATGTTACACGTCAGTCTGTTTCCAGGTGTTGGGGAACACTTCTGCAGATTTGGGGAAAGTACTATAAAGCCTTTTGTGTCCAGAGGGAGCTGTGTGAAATCTGATTAATGTCCTGAAGCAATGTCATTTGAGTTTGAGGTGGAGTGAAGTGAGCTTACAGACCTGCTCATCTCTGCTGAAGGTTCCATTTTGAGTTTTTTAGTTTTGACCTAATGATGAATATCTACAGCACAATTCATGGAAATCTTGCTACTGTATTGTAATTAGAGATACGTTGTCATGGACCAAAGTGTGGATCAATGAACATATGACATCACTGCCTGACCCTCTTGAGCAGTGGCGTGCACAGACTTTTTGAAGGGCAGGGGCGAAAACGGCACATATAGCACATCCTTGCCACTGAGAAGGCACACATTTTGGCTCCTAGAGAACAATTTAGCGCATGTTTTGACTCCTAGAGGACACTTTAGCACAGGTTTATGCTCCTAGAGGACACTTTAGCACATGTTTTGGCTCCTAGAGGACACTTTAGCACACATTTTGGCTCCTAGAGGGCACTTTAGCACACATTTTGGCTCCTAGAGGGCACTTTAGCACATGATTTGGTTCCTAGAGGGCACTTTAGCACACATTTTGGCTCCTAGAGGGCACTTTAGCACGTTTTGGTTCCTAGAGGGCACTTTAGCACACATTTTGGCTCCTAGAGGACACTTTAGCACACATTTTGGCTCCTAGAGGGCACTTTAGCACATGTTTTGGTTCCTAGAGGGCACTTTAGCACACATTTTGGCTCCTAGAGGGCACTTTAGGACATATTTTGGCTCCTAGAGGACACTTTAGCACACATTTTGGCTTTCAAGAGGGCACTTTAGCACATGTTTTGGCTCCTAGTGGGAACTTTAGCACACATTTTGGCTCCTAGAGGGCACTTTAGGACATATTTTGGCTCCTAGAGGACACTTTAGCACACATTTTGGCTTTCAAGAGGGCACTTTAGCACATGTTTTGGCTCCTAGAGGGAACTTTAGCACACATTTTGGCTCCTAGAGGGCACTTTAGGACATATTTTGGCTCCTAGAGGACACTTTAGCACACATTTTGGCTTTCAAGAGGGCACTTTAGCACATGTTTTGGCTCCTAGAGGACACTTTAGCACACATTTTGGCTCCTAGAGGAAACTTTAGCACATGTTTTGGCTCCTAGAGGGCTCTTTAGCACACCTTTTTCAACAATTGGGGCCGCCCAAGTCTGCATCCCATTGTGTGTTTTCATTGACATCAATCTAACATGTGGCTTTGCTTTCAGTCTGAACACACCTTTATTCAGACCAGCTAACAACAAGGCAAATGAAAGGCTACAGCTGTTTCAAAACCAATTTACAAACCTAACCTTCAAGGTTGTGCTCTGTTAATCCAACCCAGCCTTCAATGGGGAATAAGGGAAGATGGATTTTATTGCATAAAGTGGAGAAATTCACAGAAACACCACCTGAACATTTATAAGATCACCACGAACAAATGTGCAGTAAGTCTAAAATCTGTATTAATGTGAGGGAGCTGTATCTCAGCTGACAGTACACTCCCAAAGGGTGGGTGTGGGGCGTCTGCTCAGGCTGCCATGCATTTCTTCCTGTTTATGAAGTAAGCCCTGAGCATGGTCTGCCTAAGCTCTGTCATCGTGGCAGCCAAAGGACAGCTGCTTATGCACAATCGTTGGGAGTTATGTTCGTCTCTGAGGCTTTCCTCTGAGTCACACCTGCTGACAGCCAAAACATGGGAAGCTTTTGGGTCTTTTTCAGGATCTCCATTCCTCGCCTTGCCTTTGTTTCCCTACATTAAATAATGGGTTTATAACTCATGGAAGTCCAGCAGGAGTTAGACTAATAGAAAAGATGGCATTTCATGGGATTGGATAAATAAACAGCTCAATCCAGGTCATTACCATCCAAGTCTGGGGCCGTATTCAGATTAAAGCTCAGAGTAGCTGATTCAAAAGTAACTCTTACTAATGAGGGACGTTTCACTCCTAATTTTAGGACTCCTAACTTTTAAGATAAGCTAAGAGTCACTTTAGCACACGTTTAGGCTCCTAGAGGACACTTTAACACACGTTTATGCTCCTAGAGGACACTAACACATTTTTTGGCTCGAGGACACTTTAGCACATGTTTTGGTTCCTAGAGGACACTTTAGCACACGTTTATGCTCCTAGAGGACACTTTAGCACATGTTTTGGTTCCTAGAGGACACTTTAACTCAGTTTATGCTCCTAGAGGACACTTAAGCACACGTTTGGTTCGTAGAGGACAGATTAGCACACCTTTTTCATTGACATCAATCTAACATGTGGCTTTGCTTTCAGTCTGAAAAAAACTTTATTCAGACCAGCTAACAACAAGGCAATTGAAAGGATACAGCTGTTTCAAAACCAATTTACAAACCTGGTCCTGGTCCACTCCTGGTTCTGGTCCTGGTCCTGGTCCAGTCCCAGCCTGGTCAGATGTGTACATGAACTGATGAAGCCTCTTGGATGAGAGGTGAAACGTCTTCCTAGACAAAGAACCAAGTCCAGTTGCTTTTTACTGAAATTGCTTTGACAACGACGACCTGGACACATGAGAACATTCACAGGCTTATCCCAACTCCAAACTTTCCTTTGATAACATCTTTCCTTTCATCTACAAGTTGAGCGAGGAACAGGAGTTGGTCATTGGTCCAGTTTGGTTTTCTCAGATGTGTCCGTATCAGCCGTGGTTATTCTAGCCCTGTACATAAAAAGCTCCTTATATAGACCTACAGATCCACTGATTGTCAGTTGGTCGACCAACAAGCTAAACAAACTTTACCAATAAGTTTATTCTTGGTTCATCTTTATTTGCATATAACACGCTATTCCCCAAAGTGTTTCTATCATAAATTCACTCTGAGGGACTCACTCCCTCTCAGCCAATCACTGTGGGCATAGAAGGGACAAACATGATGTCACCCCTAGCAACGAGGTCAACCCCGCCCTCTTCTCTTGTCTCAGGAGTCCTCCCCCCCCCCCCCCCCCCCCACTCCTTAGGAAAAGTTGGACTGAGAGGCTTTGGGAACAGGTTTGAAGAACAAATGTTTTATGAATACGGCCCCAGATGTGTTCAATTCTTATGTAGCCCTGAATGATAAATATACGTTTCCACTGTATGCATCTAAGAGATACTTGTGTGCAAACTTGTGTGTGTGTGTGTGTGACAACACAAAAAAGGACATTTTCATTTGATCTGACAATCCACGTTGTGTCTTCCAGATCTTTGGGGAGACTGAGCCCGTTCGGATGACGTCAGAGGGCTCAGACTGCCGCTGTAAGTGCATCATGCGCCCCCTGACCAAGGACGCCTGTGTGCGGCTGCGGAGCGGCAGCGTCCGCGTGGAGGACTTCTACACCGTGGAGACAGTCAGCTCTGGATCCGACTGCAAGTGCTCCTGCACGGCCCCGCCGTCCTCCCTCAACCCCTGCGAGAACGAGTGGAAGATGGAGAAGCTGAAGAAACAGGCGCCCGAGTTACTGAAAGTGAGGAGGTTAAAACCATAAAGCTGCTAAACGTAGAATATTTATGTGATCATGGCGTCTTTCAAAGACAATTCCATGTTATATACATTTGCATCTATTTGTTGTCTTCAACACATTTGACCACCATGTGTCGCATGAGTCAGAAATATTCAAATCCTACAAACAACAGCTTTGGAGTCCAAATTTTAACCACTAAAACTGCTGAAAATAACAGCAAACCTCTGACTGGGCTGTAGTTGCATGTCATCGAACATCTTCTGCGGACACGTCAGCACACCTCTGCACATACCTACAGCACACTTTCATTGTTCACAGGCAGCAGAAGCACGCTATGTACCATATGAGACAAAAGGCAGTTCCAGATGTCTGACTGCACTTTAAACTCTAGATTAGGCCGATCCACATCTGAGGGGAACGACTCCACTGAAAAGGAAGAGTCAGAAAACTACGTTCACGCTGCAGTATCAGCATAAGTGCCCTCCCGAAACATTTGCTCTGATTAACACTATTGACGACCACACTGAGCGCTCTCAGTCTGGGGTTCATTCAGGGCGCACTTACACTGTTCCTCTGCCCGTGCCCCATGCTTTAGGGTCCTTGTCCCCCCCTCCAGGCCCGTTTGTACTCACACTACCTGGGCCTCGGAGAATGCTTCTTGCTGCCTATACGTCATCACGCCGTAACACGTCACACGCATTGATGACGTCATGGCGATGCGTGGCTTTGTTTCCAGATCTTTCCGTAGACCTTGGAGTTTTTGTGCGTCTTGTCGACTGTTTTTGAATCTTTTCATCGACCAAATCTGCAGTAAACACTCCACCTCCGCATCACACCAACGTGAACCTTTCACCGCCATTGTTTTAAATGTCCGCGCATGGTCCCTCCTTCTTTTTTCTATGTCCCAACAGGCGCACAGGAAATGACCTCAGAACCGCCGTAGGCCTCGTGCTCGTACACGTGCGCACGCTCGTGCTCGTACACGTGCAAACGCGCTTTACAAAAGCCCACCTCTCCCAAACGGGCCGTGGACGGCAAGCGTGCCGCTCCTAGACGCGGTACGGTTGCACTCACACTGGTCAAAGGAACCAGACTTTAGCCGTGGAACGTGCTTGGGCACAGTACGGAGGCACAGTGGGAGTGCGCCCTTATTCTGATTGTAAAATGTCCGATTCAATGCAAAATCAGATATGGGTCACATGTGTGAACGGAGCCTAAGTTAATCAAATGGACTCTGAATGAACCCCAGACTGAGAGCGTTCAGTGTGGTCGTCAATAGTGTTAATCAGAGCAAATGTTTCGGGAGGGCACTTAAGCTAATACTGCCGTTAAGAGGAGACCCATAAAGCTGCCAGGTTTGTGATCAGGAGACGGTGATTAATGCTGTTCTCTTCCTTTTACGGTACCAACGACCAGCTCCAGACTATGGTGGACCTCCTGGAGGGAACACTTTACAGCATGGATCTGATGAAAGTGCACTCCTACATCAACAAGGTGGTGTCTCAGATGAACACTCTGGAAGAGGTAGGCAAACTCATGTCCTTGTGTCGTTATAATCAAAGGGTTGAAAGGGGGTTCATGCACTTTGTTTATTAGCCGGTGTCATTTTAACGGATTGGGATTGCTGTGATGACGATGATGTTATCTTGCAGACAATCAAGACGAACCTCACGCGGGATAATGAATTTGTTCGAGACAGCATGACGAGCCTCACCAACCAGTTCAAGAGATACGAGAACTACTCCAACATTATGATGAGCATCAAGAAGGAGATCTCCAGCCTCAGCCTGCAGCTGCTGCAGAAAGACTCGTCTGAGAGCAAAGCGCAGGTTCAAAGAAACACTTTCTCTGCTGTTGTTATTATGAGAACTAGTCATTAATGGTTATGATAGTCGACAAATAAAACCCAAGTCCATATAACCTGACAAAGCTCCCTGACTTAACCAGAATGTCTTGTTTCCAGGACACTCATGATGAGAAAACCAAGGAGGCTGTAAAAACACCCAACAAAAAGAACCCTGCAGCCAAACTCTCCCCAAAGCCGCCCAAAGAAAAGGTCGTAAAGCCCAAGAAAGAGGTCATTAAACCCGGGAAGCCAACCAAGCCTGACCCTACGGCCAAAGCCAAGGTGGTCGGCCACCAGCCCGGTGTGGTGAGGGGCATCACATACTACAAGGCGGCCAAGACCGACGAGGACGAGCACAGAGGAGGTGAGAGCTTTCAGCTTGGCTCGGGACGCTCTTTATACTCTCCCAGCATTGTGGTGTGTTCATAGAAAGCCCCCCTCTCTGAGCTAAAGCAAACATTGTGCTTGTACTTTAGCTGAGTTTGCACTCCCATCTGTGTGCGATCATCTGTACGTGATCCACTGTGGGTGTTGAAAATGATCCAACTTTGTTTCTTCAGCAATCTAATCTAACCCCCCCCATGACACTCTGCTGGATCAGGATCAGCCAGCAGCCGTAGACTCAGGGTTCAGATCTTTATGAGCTGGATTTAGTTTCCAATAAAGGACAATATGAAGCTTTCCTGAGAATGTTATTTCACACAAATGTGAGATAAGGCTGTGGTTGTGTTGCAAACTCGACACTTAAGCGCAAGGCAATAAAACAGGGAAGATCTAACTTCCACATTTTTTGAGACTGTCAAATAATCAAATCCTACTGGGAAGAGATCCACAAACATATTAAACATATATTTAATGTGAACATCCCATTAAAATGGGAAACTCTGTTTTTGGGCAACATAATGTTTGAAACGTGGAACATAAAAGACAAAACACTGCTGACCACACTGTTGGCAGCTAGTAAGGATTGGATCGACATTGTTTATGAGATCTATGTTATGGAGAAGATTTCTTTTTCCCTCAAAAGCCTGTGAATGTTCTCATTCGTCCAGGTCGTCGTTATCCTCAAAGCAATTTCAGTCAAAAACAACTGGACTGGTTGTTTGTCTAGGAAGACGTTTCACCTCTCATCCAAGAGGCTTCATCAGTTCATGTACGCATCTGACCAGGACCAGGACCAGGAACAGGACCAGGCTGGGACTGGTCCAACTAACTGGTGTGAGATCCAGGTCTTTAACCTCTCACAAGGCCGATGATGTCACTGAAACCCTTTGTGCTCCAAGTGCCAACGACCGTCGTTAGAGTGACAGTCGTTGGTGGGCAGTTGGTTTCGACTTCGTTAGTGCTCCATTGAGTCTGAACGACAGTCGTTGGGGTCACAAGAGGCCATTTGTGAACAGTTGTTCTTTGAGGTTAGATTGTTGAATGAAGGGATGAAAGGGCAGCATTGTAAATTGGAGATAAGTGGTGTCTCAGACCTCCTCCTCTGTTTAGCGATGGTTTCTCCACTTTTACAGAGATGCTTCTTTTACTCCTCTTTCAAACCATCTGTCCTCTCCGTCCAAAATTTGGAAATTGTTGTCATCAAAGGAGTGGGCTTTCTCCTTGAGGTGTGAGTGGACAGCAGAGTCCAGGTCTGAGGAGTGAGCTCTCCTGTGTTGGGCCATGCGTTTATGCAGTGGTTGTTTTGTTTCTCCAATGTAAAGATCTTTGCATTCCTCGTTGCATTGGACAGCATAAACCAAAGTTTCCCTCAAAGTTGAGAAAGGACATTTTTATAGGATCTGGACCAAATGGACTGAGTATGTAAAACCAATCAGTACTGACTTTATCTGACTATACCTGTGCTTTGTGTGAACCTACCCCCTTTTATTATGTATGATGTAATGATTACATGTAAGGGTGCGCTCCCCGGTTTTGTTGTTCTTGTGTTGATGCTTCCACCTGGAACGGTTCGGGTCCGTGGGAGAAAGCTCCAGAAGGGCAGTTTGTACAACATCATTGTATCTTTGACAAACTGAGTCAACGTATGTGAGAAGTGATGTATGTGATGGAGGTCTGCCTTTCTGAATAACAAGAGAATAGCAAAAAAAAACAGGGAAGATCCTCTCGATACAAGACTTCTTTCTGTGTTGTTTGAGGCAAAGCCGGTGTAGTCAGCGCAGGATTGGGTTGATTCAGTGAGCAGGAAATCTTTTATTGGCAAAGCTCATAGAGTTAGTGGAATGCTGTCTGAATGGAGCTCTGCCATGTCCATCACATGCCTCAGCTTCACTCCTCACAACAATGCGTGGGGACCCTCATCAATGCAGAGAAAACATCTCCTGACTCCTTCCGATCCTCTTTGAGTCCAGTTGAGTGAATGCACCTGCGCATAATGCTGTCGGGCCGCGTGTTCTGCCGTGAAAGTAAACCTCGGCGAGCTAAGCCACCCCTGTCAAATCATTGAAACCAGTCGGCTGCATTTCCATAATCTCTGGCAGAGCAGGATGCTGAGACGTTTATCCAGCCGGACAAGGTCGACGCACCGTCATTCTTTCTCCTACGAACTCGCATCAGTAAACATAAATGTATCTTGACAACAGGCTTACAAAAGGAACCGTAATATTGAGATTAAGGGATGTAAAGCCAGCGAGGCACAGCCCTATAGTCCTGTACCCCTTCATCGATTTCCAATCAGGGTGTTTCCATGCAGTTTAAAAACCTGATCATAATCCGGGCAAGGTCATACCCCGGTTTCTCAAACACCATGTAAACGCCGTACCCGGGTTAACTCAGAGTTCTCATACCGCGGGTAACAGACCTAGAGAACTCCTTTAGTACCTGATTAGAAGAAGAATTACTTTATTTATTTTTCACTCATTATTAATCATGTTACACACACACACACACACACACACACACACACACACACACACACACACACACACACACACACACACACACACACACACACACACACACACACACACACACACACACACACACACACACACACACACTTAAGGAGAGATGTCAGAGCGAGGGGGCTGCCAGTGACCGGCGCCCCGAGCAGTTAGGGGTTCGGTGCCTTGCTCAACAGCACCTCGGCAGTGCCCAGGAGATGAACTGGCACCTCTCCAGCCACCAGTCCACGCTCCATACATGGTCCACACAGGGACTTGAACCAGCGACCCTACTGGACTGAGCTACTGCAGCCCCTATTCGTGCATGTAAACATCTTACCCGGAGTAATATCCGGTTTTGCGTCTGCACATGCTCCGTGGGTTATAACCCCCTCTCCCCAGTCCAATGTAGTGGCTTCAGACCCGGAAATAGACTAAACCAGGAAGCAACGGCGCCGAAAACATTGTGAAAACAACATCAATAGAGCATTCCCTTTAAACCGAGGGAGGACGTCCCCATTGCAACTTCATCCCTACCAAGAAGACGTCGTAATTGAGAGTTACTCCGTCATTTTCCCATTCAACCCCCTTTCATGTATATGAGGGGATCTGATCTGGTTGTTCCCTTCACCCGGGAAAGACCGTTTTCAGGTTACTGATGTGCACGGAAACGCTCTGCGTGTGTCGACTGAAGCCAAATACACGATACAACGTACTGTCCAAACATGGTGAAAGGAAAAAACCTAGTTTGGATGATTTGTTGTTGTGTTTTTCTATTTGCTGTTTTGGTGGTTTCCTAACCCTGTCGCCGCACAGTGAGAGGGTTCCTTGTTCGAATCCCGGCTGGGGCTCTTCTGTGTGGAGTTTGCGTGTTCTCCCCGTGTCTGCGTGGGTTTTCTCCGGGTTCTCCGGTTTCCTCCCACAGTCCAAAGACGTGCAGGTGTTCGGTTCATTGATGACTCTAAATCACCCGTAGGTGTGAATGGTTGTCTGTCTCTGTTCGTCTCTATGTGTCCTGTGATAGACTAGCGTTCTGTCCAGGGTGGACCCCGCCTCACGCCCGATGTCAGCTGGGATCGGCTCCAGCCCCCCGCGTCCCCGACAGGGACAAGAGGCCGTAGAAGGGGCTTACAGCAGCACCCAATGCTTGTTGAGGACAGTAACTGCAGAGTGATACGTGCTTTCATGTCAGTCTCCAAAACAGTTGATCGGTTTTGACAAAAAAAAGTTGCCAAGAGGATTTGGAAAGTCGTCAGATTTAGCAAGAAAGTCGCTAAGTTGGCAACACTGTACGGCGTGCGAGCTTTATGTACACGCTCTGTCGCTTCTTCTCCGTCGTTGGTGTATTTCTGTGACACCAGGCCTGACTGTGTGCTACTGTGCTGTGAGTCGGTTTCATTGGTTTCTTGTGTTCACAAATTTTCTTTCGACAAGACTTTGTGTACTGACAAACTTTTTAGAAACGGGGGGGGGGGGGGGGGGATTTTTGTTGATGAGTGGACATTTCATTTTCAGATATTTTTATATACTTTACTTACTTTATTATACTTTCTATTCAGTTTTAGTCTCATTGTTATTGTCAATGAATGTTTGTCGTGGTTTTTGTTGACAAAACCAACACCAGCTGTTCGACAATCTGACAAGCACTTCATTTAAACATGCTGTATCACTCTAAATAAAGCCGTAGATGATTCAATTATTTGGGGTCGCAGCTGCAATAACATTCTGCGGCAAAAGGTGGCTTTGTATTCTTTATTTATAAACCACTTTAAGCTCAGAGACAGGAGAACAGTAGAACAGGCTGGGTTAGGAAGGGAAAAGGAGAAAGAAGTTAAGAGAAGAGGAAGGACACTACATGTATAATATGTGCTGCTGCCGAGGAGCCACATACTGCACAGAGAATGAGAGGTTCAGGAACCCTTTTTAAAAGATAGTTGAAAGTCCATTTAGGGAAATATCCCCAATTCAAGCCCCCACCACAGCGACTTCCTGGTTGATTCAATCAGGAAGTGCCCAAAAACGTCAGTTCTCTGAGTGTCCACTAGGGGCAGGTTTCATAACAGAGCAGTTTCTCATTGACCCCCAGTGCCCGACACTGCCCCCCACGATTTCAGGTGGTACCACAACGTTTGCTCTGTATCGGTTCCTTTTTTTTTTATTCAAAAACTTTAAAGTTTACAATTTTACACGTCACAAGAACATACAGTACATATTATAATTAGTGCAAAGTCAGTAAAAAGTCCATGATGTTTTTATAAAGTGCTGTGTGTTACAAGTTCAACCCCCCACCACAGCGACTTCCTGTTTTGATCCAATCAGGAAGCTCCAAAAACGTCAGTTCTCTGAGTGTCCACTAGGGGCAGGTTTCATAACATAAACGTTATGAATATTAGGGGCGTGGCCTCTTGAGTGACAGCTAGCCTCTGGCCCTCACTGCTCCTCGGAGGTAAACATCAGCCAGATGGACGTACGCCCCTCCCCCTACGTCACATACATGCCCTTTTTTTGGTCAGAGGAAATGAGTCGGAGTCAAAGTCTGACAAGATGATGACCTCCGTAGGCGAGGACGACTGGATCGAGTTAGAGAACGGACCTTGATGGAGAGGATACGTCCATTTTTTATGCAGTCTATGCACGAAACTCTCCTGGATCATCCTGCCCTAGGGTAACCATCACAAGAGCAACAAGTAGCTTCTTCACTATGTGTCTTCTCCGTCACTATTCAGCCTCAGGACTGCCTCAACGTGTCTTTCGCAATCTGCTGAATTTCAAACTGAATCTTGAGTTTTGTAGTTTTGTGGAATCTTAGGTTTCTCCTTTATCTTCTGGCCTCACGCTTCACGTCTCTCCCCCCTCAGACCATCCTGCCAAAACGTACACAGTCCATCACATCACAGAAAACCAGTCAGAGGATGGAGGAGCTGAAATGGTTCTGGAAACCATTGAGGCCACTGTGGCTAAACCCGTTACCACTACTGATGTTCCCACCACTACAACTACTACCACCACCACCACCACCACAACTGCTGGCACCACAACTACCACCACTACTAGACCCACAACTATCACAACACAGAGTACAGCAGCATCTGAAAGACCAGCTCCGACCATTGTACTGGTGCTGGACAACTCCAATAACAACAGTCGGCCCATTCTCCACAGAGCAGGTATGAGCTAAATACCCCACTGTGGTTAAACTCAGTATTCTGTTGCAGGCTGTGACTGCAATGACAGAGGCAGATTAAGCAAATGTATGAAAATGAGAGTGAAATTGATTTGAGACCATGTTAATGCAAGTAACTCTCTCCCGTACATGTTTAATGTTGTGCTCATTTCTTCCAGGGAAGATCCTGAACTGTGAAGGGACTCTCGCATCCATAGACCAGCCGGAGAAGCAGCACAGTTATGGGCGCAACGAGGGAGCCTGGATGAAGGATCCCCTGGCTAAGGACTCCAAGATCTACGTCACTAACTATTACTATGGCAACAACTTGGTGGAGTTCCGCAACCTGGACAACTTCAAGCAAGGTTTGCCTCAATTAGGTCTTTTGCAATGATCCATTTGTCCGACCTGACTCCTCCAGATGGATTGATTCTCATTTTCTCAGCAAATCAATCTGGGAACCTTGTTTGGAGATCTTTTGGGGAGGGGCAAAAATACTGGTTGCTGATTGGATAAACCATCTGTTAAATCAACCAATCAGATCACTGAAGCGTATGACGTACTAACAACATGGAGGCAAAGCTCAGAAAGTAAAAAACATGTAGGTAAAGGATATTTGCTGTTTGTTTTAACGCACATTTACGGATCAAAGGCCCAATTTCAGGAGCCCGGTCCATATTCAACAGAAGGACCCAGAGAAAAAAGTCCCCACACATTAACCGAAGCACCAACGGCGTACTTAGTGAAGCCAGAGTTTATTAAAGAGTGTTTTAAAGACTTACCTACTGGCCCCTGTACCAGCTCCTCTCATAGTAAAGTCCATTACAGTGGATTACCAAAGTCAATCCCAAAGGAAGGAGCCCATTGGTGCTTTGTTGTGTGTGTAGGGACTCTTCTCCTGCTGCTGCAGAGGTTTGCTGTTATTTTCAGCAGCATTAGTGGTTAAAAAAGACCTTTGAATGCCTTCACCGTACTGCCCCGAGCTAATCACTGTTAGCCATGTCCGAATGTTAGCGACCGGATTTCTCCATTAATAGGATTTACTTGTCTCGATGGCTTCTTTGGTGCAAGTGTCGAAAAAGACCATGGCATGATTTCCCTTTAAGGATAGGTACAGACCTTAAATGGTTAAGGGGCGGCAGTAGTTCAGTCCAAAGGTGACTTGGCTGGGAACTGGAGGGTTCACCGGCTGGAGAGGTGCCAGTTCATCTCCTGGGCACTGCCGAGGTGCTGTTGAGCAAAGCACCGAACCCCCAGCTGCTCGGGGCGCTTCTTCTAAGGTTAGTTCAGGTCATCGATGAGCAAGTCTCACAAGAGGTCGAGTTTTCGCAAATCTAGGGTTACCAACTAGAAACCACAAGATTTAGGGCTAAGAAATAAAGGTTTGAAAACCCATAAAAATACATAAAGCAGTAAAATACTATATATTTATATATATTTGGATTAAATCCTGTGTCAAACCTGTTGAACATTTTAAACGTAGTCATTTTTACAGTGTTATGGTTTTAGGTCGTTCCATAAGAGTCTTATTTCAGTGTTTACAGACTGACAGATCTATCTCAACACACCATTATCATCCCAACACACAGGTCTAACTCTAACATCATCATGTCTTAATGCGTAACCGTGTTGTCTTTTATAACATTGATGACATTGATTCATGCTGATGATCCAATGAGCTCCGTGACACTGATGAGATCTGTGGAATGCACGTCTTGTTTCATGGCTCCACTGGGTGGGAAAGTCAACTTCTATCACGTCCAAATCGACCGAGGAGTTGGATTACACTCTTTGCCAGACTTAAGATGATCTCCCATTGTAGGACTTGGCTTGTTGATCTAGATGTGTTTGGACAATGGACTCTCTAAATGCACTTACATGTGAGGCACCCTGCAGCGCGGTGAGCTCACAGTTGTGTGCGGATGACTAGGTATTTGGAGTTGCGGTGATGCCTGCTGTTCCCTAACATGTGCTCTGGCCTTTCCTTTGAACTGGGCACAGCAGAGAGGGATTAAGAGTGTGGGCTGGTTTTATGGATGGGGGGGTGGTGGTAGGGCGGGGGTCCTACTGCACGTTGTTTTTGTCCTTCACTGGGCTTTCCATTTCCATCGTCATTATCTAAATCAGACTTCCTGAGGTTGAAAGGTTAGGATAGCAGATAGGATGTGATTAGAAAACGACACCTACAGTACAGTGTTTGTTCAGGAGTGGACTACTAAACAAACTGTGTCACTGTCACATGAAACCAGTGTGTACACAGTCTGGCATTGTAAAAACACTGTCAATGGTGCTATGAAGGGCATAAGCTTTACACACACACACACACTGTTGAATGAATCCAACTCATAATAGTAAAGGATAGTGTAGACCAATCCGGTAAAGTACCGGAAGTGAAAGAGCTGCCATGACTGTAGTGGGGTCTCCCTACAGCGTTACTTTTGACAACGATGCGGGCAAGAACCTGTGCAACTCTCTGCTGCTCCAACAGTGGTGGGAAACTTTAACTTTGAACGACACAAACCTTTACCTCATGAAGAGTGCTTGTGTTTATCTATCCTCCATCACTGTAACTCAGATACTTGACGTTTACATTGTGCTCATTAGGTTTCCCTAGTTCAGGGGTGGGCAATTCCGGTCCTAGAGAACCACTGTCCTGCATGTTTTAGGTTTCTCTCTGCTCCAACACACCTGATTCTGATGTTCTGCTCGTTATCACGCAGCTGAAGCTCGTCACAGGTTGATTATTGTTAGACTCAGGTGTGTTAGGGTAGGGAGGAACCTAAAACATGCAGGACAGTGGCTCTGTGTGTGACCACGGCAGCCATGATAGAGGCGTCTAACGTGAGCTAGCAAAGCAGAGTTAGCTTAGCTGACGTTACTTTTTCACTGTGCTAAGCTAGGCAGGCTCATGATGTTCACTGTGAGACTGACGAGTGTGAACCAGAACTGAGCGTCTGTTGCTGTTGGGAACAAAGTCCCCTCTGTTAATGTTCTTGATCCACTTCTGGAGAACATCTATACTAAATTAACCACAAGTTGGCCCCTCAGGAGTGTCTAAAAGAGCTGTTTTTGGGGCAAGACCCTTCTCAACGATTTCGTAAGAAAATTGCTGTCAGCTGCCGGTCTTACAGACCTGATCATTTGCCTTTCATGGTTGCGTTAATAGTGCTGTTTGTTTGCACACTCTTTAAGGCTAAGGCCTGATAACTGAATATTCAAATACAGTATAATCTCTGGCTATGCATGCTACGACTGTTCAGTGTTAACAACATGACGGCTTCTGCAGATGAGATGAGCAGCTATGGAGCAAGCCGCTCACTAACTCTTTGTTCTCTGGATCCTTCTGTTGAATATGGACCGGGCTCCTGAAATTGGGCCTTTGATCCGTAAATTCACGTTAAAGACAAAGGGAAAATCTCCTTTACCCACATGTTGTTTCCTTTCTGAGCTTTGCCTCCACGCTGTTAGCACGTCACACGCTTCACTCATCTGATTGGTTGGTTTGGCCCGTATGTTGGTGACAGACAGATGGTTTATCCAATCAGGAACCAGGATTTTCACCCCTTCCCAAAAGATCTTTCAACCAGAGTTCAGATTGATTTGCTGAGAAAATGAGAATCATCCATCTGGAGGAGTCAGGTTGTGACAAAGGTGCTACAAGCTTGCTATATTATTCTGTTTATTGCATGGCTGGTTGTTGATCAAACACATTAATCACCTTAAATCTTCTTAAATTATTTCCTTACCACAAGTTGGCCCCTCAGGAACTATTAAAAGTAGGTGAGGGCGGAGTAAGGTGAATACGTTCTGGCTTTCCTTAGAGCCACAATGGAGCCACTGGTGACACATGCACATGAGCTACTGATGAATGCAGTTGCATCAGAAGTAACAGAATGTATTTATTGTCAGATGAGGATTGAATATTCACTCATGATTTATAATAAATAAGTAACGCTAATGTGCCATTCTTGTTTTTTGTAGGCCGATGGAGCAACCTCTTCAAACTGCCTTACAACTGGATAGGCACAGGCCATGTTGTTTATAACGGAGCCTTCTACTACAACAGAGCCTTCACCAAGAACATCATCAAGTATGATCTGAGGATGCGCTACGTGGCGGCCTGGACACTGCTGCACGACGTGGTTTACGAGGACACCACCCCGTGGAAATGGAGGGGCCACTCGGACATTGACTTTGCAGTGGACGAAAGCGGCCTGTGGGTGATCTACCCTTCCATCGACTACGACTACAACCAGCAAGAGGTGATCATCATCAGTAAACTGGATCCTGGAGACCTGTCGCTGAAAAAAGAAACCACCTGGAGGACGGGTCTCAAGCGGAACTCCTACGGAAACTGCTTCATCATCTGTGGTGTCTTGTACGCTGTCGACGTGTACAACCAAAAGGAAGGGGAGGTGAGCTATGCTTACGACACCCACACCAACACTGAAGCCATCCCACGCCTGCCCTTCACCAACGAGTACTCCTTCACTACCCAGATTGACTACAACCCCAAGGAGAAGGTGCTGTATGCCTGGGACAATGGCCATCAGCTCACATACCGGGTAAACTTTGTCGACCAGTGAGCACAGCTAGCTTGTGCTTTAAACAGCTCACTTTGGGCCTGCCAGTGTGGCACCTAAATAGACAGATACTCCACATTTGACAGCCTAGAAGCAGCCATATTGGACTCCTCAGGACATAAGGATGAACCTACACCCGCCTTCCAGTATCAATGCACCCTATTCAGACACCAGACCTCACAGTGTACCAAACATACATGCCTCAAATGTGTAATGGGATGCGACTGTAAAATATGTCAAAAGAATGGACAATGAAAATAATCTCATGGGTTGAGTTCAAGCTCATCGGGTCGATCTTAAGAAAGCATAGAGGTTTTGTTATATGTTCGTTTATGAGACGTCAGCAGGCTGGCTAACAGCAGACAGATACATAGCTACGGTTAGTTGAAAATAAGCACACCGCATGTGTTACAGCATCCGTCACAGTGGATTTTCTATCCAATTTCTGAAAGTGGAGTCACCTCACAATCACTATAGACAGGAAGAGTGATTACAGCGACCTTTGTCCTCTTGCTCTTGTGCATTTGGGCATTTGGGCACTTGAGTGATGTATTATTATACATTTTCTATTGCTACCAAGACGCATACTAAAGACGTGAAGCCATCAAGAGTCGTTGAGACTATTTTGTCCTGTGGAAAGAGAAAAGACAGAGGAGAGTTTATTCTGATACTAATTAAACTATGTCAAGACATTGACCATAGAGTATATGGAAATTGGTTAGATTTCGCAGAACAGGCTCTGCTCTTTGATGGAGCAACGAGAACTCTGCTTTAAGAACTCATCTCCCCTGAAATAAAGACACGAACTTCAAATCTTAGTGAAGACGGTGGCACGAAACCTTGACACCTAAATTTATTCGGATTACCGGTAGAGAACTGTCCGTGGACAGGAGAGTCTAAAACCGAGGAAGCTATCTTACTTGTTATGTAGCTGCGTTTCATCACCCACTTTCATTTAACCTTCCTCTGCCAGAGGATGAACTGCGCCACCAAACAGATTTTCAGACGGGTCACGAGAGTCGATAGGACAAGTAGAGCTGACCATGATCGTGAACAGACACGGCAAATACTGCAGTTTACCAGCTACACAGTCCTACGAGTAGTCATCATGTCCTCAAGCCTACAACTAACAGTTGTGAATGCCTCAGCTAACTGGTGTTTGTAATGCTAACTTTAGCTATTAGCTGTGTAAATAACTCATGTAAGCAAAAGGAAAATATAAAAACATTATGCTCATGTAACTTTTCATCCACTCACGTGATGTTCCCGACACTTTCAAATGAGGCTGTGCCCATTTAGGGGATCCGAAGTATACGCCGTTAATTCCATTGGCGCCAACTGAAATGCATCTTTAGTATAGAAAATACACAGCTAGTGTTATTAGCCTCCACCCCAACATTTAACTCAACCAATGAGATTATTTCTGCCTCCTGAACCATCAGCTGTTGCCTCTCTTGCCCGTCTGTTCCATCCTATCACCGAGCACCTTGACCATGAACCTGCTTTGATGATTACTCCGACCTCATGATGCTTCCTCTCTCCTCACCATTGACGTTGTTTTGCCGGATGTGTTGAATATAATATGAACTCCAATGTACACACATTTCTATGCTTGAGATTTTTGTTTTTATACATTTACATGAATTGATTTGACAATATGATACAACTTTACTTTTTCTGATTTCAATGCATCTTGTCACTTTCTGTGTTGTTTGTATTAAAATACACAGTTTTCATTGTTTATAACATTTGCATAACCACTACATTTGTATCCAATATTTGAACATTTTCACCTCAATGGAAATTAGCAACCGTGACCAGTCATGCTCACTCTTGCCATCTTCAATAACAAACACCAGAAACCATGAATGTTTGTGTTTTTCTGACCATGACTGACCGAATGTGTTGGGCAAATAATGGGAATTATGAGCTTTAAAGGGAAACTTCTGGATTCTTCAGCCTGGACACTGTTTCCAATGGTTTGTGTCTGAGGGCGCACTCCCACTGTCCTTCCGTCTTTAGGGTCCTTGTCCCCCCCTCCAGGCCCGTTTGTACTCACACTACCTGGGCCTCTGAGAATGCTTCTTGCTGCCTATACGTCATCACGCCGTAACACGTCACACGCATTGATGACGTCACGGCGATGCGTGGCTTTGTTTCCAGATCTTTCCGTAGACCTCGGAGTTTTTGTGCGTCTTGTCGACTGTTTTTGAATCTTTTCATCGACCAAATCTGCAGTAAACACTCCACCTCCGCATCACACCAACGTGAACCTTTCGCCGCCATTGTTTGAAATGTCCGCGCATGGTCCCTCCTTCTTTTTTCTATGTCCCAACAGGCGCACAGGAAATGACCTCAGAACCGCCGTAGGCCTCGTGCTCGTACACGTGAACGCGCGAACGCGCTCTACAAAAGCCCAGCTCTCTCAGACGGGCCGTGGACGGCCAGCTGGCCTCAGTTATGCGCGGAGTGGTTGCACTCACACTGGTCAAACGCACAAGGCTTGTCCCGAAAAACCTGTTTTGACCCGGTGCAGAAGGACAGTGTGAGTGCGCCCTAAGTGACTAATGGGGAAAACAGTTTAAATTGAAATTAGACCAGTATTATACAAGAGCACTGCAGTTGGAAGCTGCAAAATAGAGTTTAATACACAGGTCATTACAAACTGTCAGATAAGTGCTTGTTTTTGCCACTGACAGCCTCAGGTTGTCATTATATGTGTCTGATAATATTATGGAAAGATGGAGAGCTTGCCGTTATCCTTGAGTTATATCTGCAGGCATCGCAGCTAACACATACATCCATACTCCATAAAAATGGGCAATCTGGGTTACCGTTGAGTGAAAGAGGCAAATGTTTCACATTTATGCACGAGGAACAGCAGCATAACTTCATTGGTTATTTCAGAAGCTTAAAGGTGGAATATGGAGAATGAGCAGAAAACCGCCATCCAGTGTCTCCAGATCGTCATCTCAACAACAAAAAAGAAGTCCAGCAGTGGGGTTGCCCAGTAGCTCCAGGAGACCGGAGTCTGTTTGAGCCTGTTTGAACCCGTCCCCTCCAGAAAATCACAGCATCAAAACAAGGATTAGAGGAGTTTGACTGACAGTTAGCGTTAGCCGTTAGCGTTAGCCGTTCCAGCTAAGTGCAGATGAAAGTGATGTTAGCATCAAGGAGCAGCATAGCCATGTGGGCGTGCATTTGAATGGCGTTCCTCTCCTTTCTCTCAGTCCATGGAGTGAATGCTCGGCCTATAGTGACTCTGGTTGTTGCCCGTCTCCGCTCACTCAGCTGCTGGGACAAAGAACGCCCCCTTCACTGAGGCTCCCAAGCAGTTGCAGGATTGGCTAACTCCATTTCACCCAGTGCCAGCCTAAAGTAGCTGCACCCAACAACAGACAACCCTGGCAACCAGCCACTCAATGCATGAACACAATACATGATTTATAAGGCAGCATCGCCTACAGGGAACGGTACAGAAGGCGTGAAACTCTGCGTCAGAGACGATCCGCGCATCTCTACTGTGTACTAATGCCAGGTCAACACGGCGACTGTAGCTAGTAAGATTACCTCTGCTCTGCCTGCAGTGTACGCATCGCGTGTTAGGGCCCATTTTTAGCACAACTGACCAAGGTAACATTAGTCCGTTTAAGCTGTGCAACGTGTAGCGCGACATTTTGTTGGCACAATCCGGAAATACACAAACAAGGACTATTCCACACCGCTGACTTCATCTTTTCATAATAGTCAGACACTTTTAGTGGAAATATATTGACCAACTTAGACATGAATACATGGAACAAAGCTATGTCCATGTTGAAGAAGACCAAAATTCCCCTTTAAGACACATGAGGTTCCTCTTACGACCCTTTATTGTGTTGTCTTGGTCTTGTACACCATTAAACCACATTATTTTGCTTGTTTTTAAATTATCAGGAGTCATGCTTACTGCAATAAAGTAACTGTTCATTTGTAAAGTCTTCATACATAAACGATAACGTTGTGAAATGTAACACAACATTTAAAACCAGCTGTGTGTGTGTGTGTGTTTGTGCAATGAGAAGAAAATTCCATGTGTAAAGTCTGTATGAGTCGATCTGCAGTGACCCAGTAAATGCCGTGAGATAGCGGGACTCGCCTTGCCCACCTCGTGTTGAAGGGATGATGACTCAGATCTTCTGTTTTCGCGATTGCAAAACTTTCACCATGAGCTGTGTTTAGTTCTGGGGTCAAAGGTCGCCATGCTTTGCTTGTTCTCAGTCCCAAAATACACCCAGCAGCACTGGGTCATGGTAATAAGGGTACGGCTGCCTAATTTCTTGGCTGGGAATTTCAAAATCTTCTAAGTTCAGCTCCAAGTCATGCAAGTCCTGGAGGGAGACAACAGGGAATACACCAAGAGCTGAATGGTGGGTGTGGTAGCTCCATGCATGTGGTCCTCATTTAAAAGGACCTCAGTGCACTGTGGGGTTTTTTTGCACCCACGTAATGAGGTTCATTAATGAGTGCGAGGCAGGGCCGTAGGTTTGACGAGCGCAGCACTAATGGTGTGTCCAATCATGAACTCTGTCACGAAATGTTGACATGTTGTTGTAATGGAACAATGATGTCCATGCTAGCCACGGTGATGAACACTGACAACTCACATGACCTATGCTTCTTCAGTCCCTGCGCCTCACAGTGAGCACAAAGGCTGTCCTGTTGCTAGATCGGGGCTCAACTTGATCCTGTCCACATCAGCAGGGCCTCTCGTTCGTCACCATCACGTACTTATCATGTACCACCGTATCCCTACGGTGACCGGGATGTAAAGCCTTTGTCCCCATGTCACATGCCACTGTGAAGCCAGAGACTGCACCACTGAGCCCCATCATTCATCATTCATGTCCAAGAAGTAATTGGGTTAATGTAGGAAGGGGCTCTCCTTAACTTCCTCAAGGACCTCCGCTTCTCCTCCCTGTAAGGGGACACTCTGTTGCATGATGGATGCATATTTAGGGTTCGTCCACACGATCGAAAACAACCTTTTTTTTCGTCCACTCGGCCTCATCTCCTAAATCTGTGCGTCCACAGGAAACCAGGTGCAGCGACTCCAAACGCTGTAGTAGCCATGCCAGGCCTGGAGGTGGCGCTGTAACTGCCACAGAAATACACCAACAACGGAGAAGAAGAGACGGGGAGACGCTGTGGAGAATCCAAACACCGGAGAGTTTCTCTCCAAATTCTCCTCCATCCTAGAGACAAACGTGTCCCTGGTTCTGGTCTTAGTGGAGACTTTGGTGCTGTTCTGGACTCTGATGCACCCATCACTCTGCAGTTAGTGTCCTCACTGAGCAGAGGGGGCTGCTGGGAGCCCCTTCACTCTGCAGTTAGTGTCCTCACTGAGCAGAGGGGGCTGCTGGGAGCCCCTTCACTCTGCAGTTAGTGTCCTCACTGAGCAGAGGGGGCTGCTGGGAACCCCTTCCCCGTCCCAAAGCACTCCCAGGCGCCACCTTCTCACTACATTTAGAGACTTTTCACAGCTTCTTAGAACTGGATTTAGAAACAGAGCCTAGAGAGCAGTTTAGCTCCTTATTCAGAGCATCAGGGAAAAGGGAGAAATCTGTGCTGGGCCTCATTCAGTCCCATGCATGTGGCTCAGAGTCCAGTTCAGTAAACAGTCTCTGGGTCCGTCTCTGTCCTCTCACGCAGCAGCACTGTTGTTGTTATGTGACGTCGCGGGGTCAGAGGTCGGAGGTGGGGCCATGACGTGGTCCTTTAACCAAGTCTGAGCTTTCACCGTCCAGACCACAACGCCATGGGGGGCGTTTACAATCTTCACACTCTGGGACCCGGTTTTCAGGCTCTGATAACCAGTGTTGGGATAATTGGCTAATTCAAAGTTCAGTTCACACATTTTAAAATGAAGTACTTCAGTTCATACTGTAGTTCACAATGTAAAACACAAAGACAATGAGATGACAATGGGTGTTACTGTACACAGTTAATGGGGTTTGGGTGGAGGATCTGTCTTGACTGTCCTGATTTTTTATTTGCTCGCACAGACGTTGAAATGCCGGGTGCTTCAGTTCAGTGTGCTGTTTCAGGTTTGCTGTGGATGTGACTGAAGCCTGGATTTTCCTTCTGAAAGCCGGCGGGCAAAGTTTGCAGAAGTGGAAGGTTTTTTAAATCCTCACCGAACTCATAGAACTTGTTTAAATGATCAAACGACGCCTCCGTGCTGCTGTAGCCTCCATACTGTGTTTTGTTGTGATGACGTGTGCCGCGGTGTGACCGTCTCTATAGAAATCTGTCGCCCCAATGAACCCTTCTTTGCCGAAACATCTACTTTGAAAAGACATATTAGATTTAGTGGTTTATTTAAGGCTCTATACAATAACCAAAGTATACCTCTGTATCTCATCATCTCATCAGAAAGACTCTTATAGTCAGATCAAAGTGCGTTCACCACTTCATCACACTGACTTATGGATGTATTTGGAAGAATATTTCACGCTGATAAATAATCTTTGTTGAGATGCCCTTCAGTCCATCACAGGCCAAGATCTGTGGGTGTTTTGGGGCATCTTTGTCTGCGCCTCTGCTACAAAATGATGATGTGAGGTCCTGACCCAACCACTCCTCCTCCGTCATTTTCAAAGGTCTCCATTGTATCTCATACAATGGCCTTCTTTGGTGTGCTCCTCGGTCGCTAGCCTAAACCTCAGGAAAACCCCCTCTGCGAAGAACACAAGACATTATTGAGTGTGTGTCCGCTCCCGTAGACAGAGAAAAGAGAGAAAGGCGCTTCATAATTGGGTGGTTATTGAGTATTAGACCCCCGGGCTTTGATTCACACATGAGATTTCATGGCGCTTAGAGGATTGACAGAAGGTTGACCAAGCGTATGTTTTCCGTGCAGCTTTGAAAAGCGCGGTGCTGCATGTTCACTCTTCTTGCTCTGCTCTTACGTCCTGTTCAGCCAACTCTGTCTCTTAAGTGACTGCTGCAGGAAATAGCACAAAGGCTCTTAATTAAAGTCAGGCTGAAGGGAATTCTGTCCGGCACAACACATTGGAGTTGTCACAAGCCCCATATCCGTTTACATAAACTCCAGTGTCAGCACTAGTGTGTTGGCAACATGGTATACCGTAGAGGAGAGCTCAGAACTGACACTTTACGGGATCCTGCTTATCTCTATTAGGGCCCGTCCACACAGAGACGCGTTTTCCTGTAACCGCACATCTTCAGTCTGGTTTAGTCGATCATCCACAGCAGCCGGCGTTTTTTTGTGAAGACGGTTGTTTCCGATCGTGTGGACGAACCTTAAATGTTGTTTTCCAGTTACACACACGCACACACACCCATTCTCCGAATGATTGGTCTCCATTAGTGTACAGTAATCACATCATCTGACTCCTCCTGGACTTTTCTCTCCAAAAGAACAGAGATGACTCTTTTTCGAGCCCGGCCCAAACGGAAACAGAGTTCGCCAGAGAGAAATCCCCCTGAAAAGAAAATCGACAAATGACTTCCAGACCACATTCATACTGGCAACCCCTCCTTCTATCCTTCTATCCTACAAAAGAACAAATAGAAAGATATCTTTAGAGAACTGGAATTTGTTGGGATGGGAAACCTGACTGTAAGAGTTTAGGAAGGGGTAGGGGATCCTCGGCTGGTTTTAAGCCAACAACAATGTACTGGTTCAGAAACACACCATCCACCAAAAGGCCTAATGCAATCAACACAGCTACACTGTCCATCCCAACAGCTGCCCTTGGCTGGATCTACAGCACCAGAGCGACTTCAGCCTCAGTCAACTCTGCCATTTGTCACACTGCCCCACCCAGTGCCAGACGCCAGATCCAATGTGGCCAAACATCAACACCACTTTGCAGCTGTTGGTGGGGATTGAGGTGTCGCCTCATCGCAAAACAGGATTGATTTGTTCTAAATGTCAGAAATTTCTTCACAGCTGTCCAAGAACTGACTCTGAACAGGCGGTATCCCAGAAACAAGGCACACTTAAAGCTGGCCTTAATGTGGAAAAGCCTTACTTCATTTCACATTAACAGATGATTAAGATTCATGCCATGCCACAAAACAACTAAGTCCTCCTAACAAGATCTGGCTAACGCAGGCCTGTTTTAAAGAACAAAGACTTTAAACCACCGTACTGCTGATGGAGTCATGATATTGAGCCTAACCAAGACTTTGAGGTAGAAGCACCATGTCCTATAGGCTCATGTTGATGTGCAACCACAGCCACCCGCCAACATCTTCACTAGGGTCTTCAGCTCAAAGAGAGGAGCTGTGGCCGGGGTTCTCCAGCTGGCAGAGGTGTACACTGCCACCTGCTACATCCCACAGTTACGTCTTCTCTGCAGGGCCCACTGACCTCGGCCTACCAGCCTCGTACAGCACTATATCCTGAGCACCCCAGGGTTCGTGCACAACGGGCAGTGACAAACTACAGCAGACCAGGAGGTGTGGCAGATCCTGGAGGTTGGCCTTGCCCAACCCAGGTGGGATGCAATGATCATAATAGTGAGAAAAACACTTATCACTACTTACAAATGTACTTTACTTATCACAGCTATGCAGATGACACTTGATATGTGAGTGTGAACTAGATTTTGCTCCTGTGCATTGATTGAAACGGCATCATACTATGCTAACTGGCTCAGTGGTGACTAAGGGCGCACTCACACTGTCCATCCGTACCGTGCCCAAACAGGTTTCACGGCTAAAGTCTAGTTCCTTTGATCAGTGTGAGTGCAACCGGCCACGGCCCGTTTGGGAGAGGTGGGCTTTTGTAAAGCACGTTTGCACATGTACGAGCAGGAGTGTGCACACGTGTACGAGCACGAGGCCTACGGTGGTTCTGAGGTCATTTCCTGTGCACCTGTTGGGACGTAGAAAAAAGAAGGAGGGACCATGCGCGGACATTTCAAACAATGGCGGTGAAAGGTTCACGTTGGCGTGATGCGGAGCTGGAGTGTTTACTGCAGATTTGGTCGATGAAAAGATTCAAAAACAGTCGACAAGAACTCAGAGGTCTACGGAAAGATCTGGAAACAAAGCCACGCATCGCCATGACGTCATCAATGCGTGTGACGTGTTACGGCGTGATGACGTATAGGCAGCAAGAAGCATTCTCCGAGGCCCAGGTAGTGTGAGTACAAACGGGCCTGGAGGGGGGGACAAGGACCCTAAAGCACGGGGCACGGGACGGAGGAACAGTGGGAGGGCGCCCCAAAGCTGTGGTATAAGTGGTATTTTCGTGGTGAATGTTTTGCCGCACTGAAAACAAAGAACCCTTTTTAGTGTTGATGATGCAATAACAACTTACAACTAAGTTAAACGAAACATCCAGAACAAGTAGTCGCAGATTTGTATCTGGGTCAATCAATTGTTTATGTCTTGACCTGACTCTCGTTGGCCCGTACTTCTATCACTTTGCCTGCTACCGCTGCTGATGCCAGCTCGTGATAATGCATTTGTAAAGGTTTTAATGCTGCATACTGTTACACAACATTCTTGGATGCCTGTTCGTAGCTTTCGCTTCACGTCTGTTAAGATTCTCAGTCGTCCACATCATGTTATCCAAGTAAGTCTTGCATCTAGGGCATCTGGACTTGATTGAAGATGCTTTTGCTTCCCATTATGGTTCTACTGTCTTTAAGCATGTTCACATAACGTCTCACGGTTCTGCAGAAAACCAGAGTACCGCTCCTGATTTTCAGCTCCACTTTAGGGAAACTGTTTCCTCTGTGTTTTATATTCATTAGTATTTGTCTGTATTTTGCGGGGGCTTTGATCTCGGCTTCTGTTGATGCTTCCACGCGATCCCAGACATACTTGACATTCAGCACAAAGCCAGTTTCTCCCCTGGCCCTGAGGAATGCTGGCTGGGTGACAACAGCCTGAATCTAGGCTTATAAAGAATGTGACCATTGTTGTGATGTTCACATCTTCCACCATCGTGCACCACAGACAGCTGTTGTCTGGAGGCCAATGCCTTTGACACATTCAGTATGTATCCTGCATTCACACACAGACACAGGCTTAATTCAGCGGACAATACGAGAGGGGGCTTTTGGAAAGGCTCCGGGCGGCACTCGAATCATTAAGATGATGAGAAATCTTGGAGGATAAAAGAGTCTTCCCCCCAAAGTGTTTAGTGCTTTCTCTCTTCTGAGTCCGAGGACCGAAGCCAACAGGGAAGTTTGAAAAACTGCAGTTCATCAGACTCGACATAGAGCCCCGTGTTATAATGCAGCATTACACATGTTTACATCCTGGTACAAACATGTTATTTCATTATTAATGGGAACTGTGAGTGTGTGTGTGTGTGTGTGTGTGTGAGGGGGGAGAAAGGGGCTTAAAGTTCTGCATAATTAAGGGGGAAGTTAATATGGAGGTAAATCTGTGTCATCGGATCTTAATATTAAAAAGCTGTGGAATTTCTAGCACTGAATATTTATGCATTGAAAAATGTATCTGAATGTTTTGACTCTGAACTTAAATGTTTTTGTGTTTATAAATTCAAAGTTAAAATGTTCAACAGGCCAAATTCAGCTGCATAATGCAGTGTGTAAAATCTGATCTACCATCAGATCGGGAGGTATGAATCCACCTTTTGGGCGCCCTCCCACTGTGCCTCCGTCCCGTGCCCCGTGCTTTAGGGTCCTTGTCCCCCCCTCCAGGCCCGTTTGTACTCACACTACCTGGGCCTCGGAGAATGCTTCTTGCTGCCTATACGTCATCACGCCGTAACACGTCACACGCATTGATGACGTCATGGCGATGCGTGGCTTTGTTTCCAGATCTTTCCGTAGACCTCGGAGTTTTTGTGCGTCTTGTCGACTGTTTTTGAATCTTTTCATCGACCAAATCTGCAGTAAACACTCCACCTCCGCATCACACCAACGTGAACCTTTCGCCGCCATTGTTGTTAAATGTCCGCGCATGGTCCCTCCTTCTTTTTTCTATGTCCCAACAGGCGCACAGGAAATGACCTCAGAACCACCGTAGGTCTCGTGCTCTCACACGTGCGCACGCTCGTGCTCGCTCATGCTCCCAAACGGGCCGAGGACGGCAAGCGTGCCGCTCCTAGATGCGGTACGGTTGCACTCACACTGGTCAAAGGAACCAGACTTTAGCCGTGAAACCTGTTTGGGCACGGGACGTAGGCACAGTGTGAGTGCGCCCTTAGAGAGCTAACACACTAAGACAACCAAACACATCCACAACTATGGGCAGGTTTTAGAGTTTGCATCTGTTTTTGCACAATCTAAGGGAATTCCTGGAGACATGGGGAAAACATGCAAAGACGTCACTATGTCACCCTTGTAAGTGTTAAAATAAAGAAAAAGAGTGACCCGACTTAGAGCATGGTCACGCTCTTGACAGCAAACATGATGCATGGAGACCAACTGCTGCTGAAATCAATTTCACCCTGATGTCAGAGGGGGAAAACCCTGTGTAATCCCCTCTGGCCAGTTCACACCAACACCCATCCAGCAGTGCAGCTCAGTTTCACGGCTGTATGAGGTTTGGTATTTCTAATGAGTTTAATGCCTTTAATCCATAGAGACATGTCAAATATTTAGCACCTAACGCTGCCTCTCACAGATGTCAGATTACCAGCACTCGGACTGCGGAGCGGACAAAACACAGCCCGGGGTCTGACCACGTTGAGAAACACGAAGTGGGGTACATTACAGCATCATTATGACTCATGCGGTGTTTAATGGAGGGCGATGCACGCTATAGACACTCTTGCGTCATGTTCCAAAATGAAATCTTGTTTACATTTGTCATCATCTGCGCTCAAGATGGGGTTAATTTAATTAGAAGGGAATGTATCTGACATCCTGCAAACACACATGGAGCAGCATCAACACAAAAGGGAGTCGTATCTTATCTTCACATCATATCCAGTATAGGTGGCCTTCACTGACCTAAGGTAAGAAGCATTTGGAACAAAAGAGCGCGTGGTCATCTTCAGTCGAGGCCTTAGGGAGCCCTCCCACTGTGCCTCCGTCCCGTGCCCCGTGCTTTAGGGTCCTTGTCCCCCCCTCCAGGCCCGTTTGTACTCACACTACCTGGGCCTCGGAGAATGCTTCTTGCTGCCTATACGTCATCACGCCGTAACACGTCACACGCATTGATGACGTCATGGCGATGCGTGGCTTTGTTTCCAGATCTTTCCGTAGACCTCTGAGTTTTTGTGCGTCTTGTCGACTGTTTTTGAATCTTTTCATCGACCAAATCTGCAGTAAACACTCCACCTCCGCATCACACCAACGTGAACCTTTCACCGCCATTGTTTGAAATGTCCGTGCATGGTCCCTCCTTCTTTTTTCTATGTCCCAACAGGCGCACAGGAAATGACCTCAGAACAGCCTTAGGCCTCGTACACGTGCGCACTCTCGTGCTCGTACACGTGCAAGCGTGCTTTACTAAAGCCCACCTCTCTCAGACGGGCCGTGGACGGCCAGGCGCGGTACGGTTGCACTCACACTGGTCAAAAGAGCTAGACTTTAGCAGTGAAACATCCTGGGGCACGGTACGGATGGACAGTGGGAGGGCGCCCTTAGAGTAACAGTATTAACAGGTTAGCTGGAAGCCTGTTTCATGTCTCGTGCTCGTGCTCGTACATGTGCGCACGCTCATGCTCGTACATGTGCAAACGTGCTTTACTAAAGCCCACCTCTCCCAAACGGGCCGTGGACGGCAAGCGTGCCGCTCCTAGACGTGGTACGGTTGCACTCATACTGGTCAAAGGAACCAGACTTTACCCATAAAACCTGTATCGCCCGGTACTGATGGACAGTGTGAGTGCGATCTAAGTGTCTTCATTTACACATCACAGCAAATATTCCCAGCTCAAAAGTAGAGCTCCAGTTCTTTGGATAGAAGTGAGCAGTGAAAGAGTCAAGCGGCAGGAACAGAGACGCGGCGGAGTCAGTGATTTCGCCCGTGCCAAGCATATCAAGGAAAGGAATCCAGTGTCTGTACGCTGCTGTCCCCAGAGACGGGGATCGTGTGGCGGATCCCGGCACGCTGCATGATAAAAGAGTCGCATATGAAAGCAGAGTTGGTGCCAGATGTTGGCAGAGCGTGCTTCATTTCACTTGTAAAACAGAGAGGAAAGCAGAGCGAGCATGAAAGCATGAATAATTCCAGGACATTCTTTCTGGGGAACCGTCTGAGATGCAGGAGTGGAGACTGAGGAGACTTCAGAGGACCGAGCGATGCAAACTTCAAACTGACACTGAATAAAGGAAACAATCTGGGACTTTTTTCATATCCATTTTCAATCATTTCATCCATTATTAAAGTATTTCTGATGCTGATCCCTGATAAACACAACAGTCCAAACTGTGGTGGAGTCAAAAATCCAGTTGGAGCGGGAGCAAGACATAAACTGACAGAAATCATCATTCATTCATTCATCTTCAGCCTCTTGTCCCTGTCGGGGTCGGGGGGGGGCTGGAGCCGATCCCAGCTGACATCGGGCGTGAGGCGGGGTCCACCCTGGACAGGACGCCAGTCTATCACAGGACACATAGAGACGAACAGAGACAGACAACCACTCACACCTACGGGTGATTTAGAGTCATCAATGTACCGAACACGTGCACGTCTTTGGACTGTGGGAGGAAACCGGAGAACCCGGAGAAAACCCACGCAGACACGGGGACAACATGCAAACTCCACACAGAAGGGCCCCAGCCGGGATTCGAACCAGGAACCCTCTTGCTGTGAGGCGACTTTATAACCCATCTTTGTATTGAAACTATAAATAAAGCTTCTTGAATCTTGAATGACAAAGCGAACCGAATGTGACAAGTTGGGGTGAGAACGGGTCGGTTTGAACCCTAAATATGACAGTGTGTGTGTGTGTGTGTGTGTGTGTGTGTGTGTGTGTGTGTGCCTCCCTGGGATGTAGTTTGTTTTGGATTCCTCTGGCGTTTCAGACACAGACGCACATTCCTCCTCCTCCTCTGTGGCGATCACACGCTCTCACTTGGCTCCTTATCAGAAAAGCCGGACCCACGCAGTCGCAGCAGAACCGACCCCACAATAAGAAACGGATCCAGACCCGGATATTGGATTTGGACTTTATGACTGCATTACACAAAAGCTTGCTTTCTTAAGAGTCAGTGCGTCATGAAAACACGATGCTTCCTCCTTGAAATGCACCACATGGAAACGAAACGCATCAAGGGTCAGAGCTCCGCGGGGGTTTCATAAAAACTCCTCTGAAGGTGTGGAAACGCCTGCGACGCTACTCTCCAGGAGACGCGTGTTTCTTCACTGATAAAAACTTCAATCTGTCCTCAGCGAGCGCAGGTAACACCGACAACAATCTCACATTCCCACGACTTCCATCAGCACGCCTCCTCTCACGCACTCCGGCCAAGAGACGAAGCCAAGACACACTCCGACGTTCATGTCTCACGGAAGATTAGGAAAGCAAATATTTACTACAGGGTTACGTGAGGATTTATGCTCCTGAAGCTTCTCTCGCATCGTGTTCATTTTACCAAACGTCATAAACATTGTGTTAAGAGGAGCGACGTCAGCTGACAAATGTTATTCAGATTCTCTGTACCCAGGTTTGGAGTTGTTTCTAGATCAGTGCTTCCCAATCTGGGGGCTGGGCAGAGGCGGCTTTTATCGATTTTATTCATTCGTTATTTTCATCCTATGATTGCAACTGCGTGATCAATGAGTAGCTAAGGGCGCCCTCACACTGTCCATCCGTACCGTGCCCAAACAGGTTTTACGGCTAAAGTCTGGTTCCTTTGACCAGTGTGAGTGCAACCGTACCGCGTCTAGGAGCGGCACGCTTGCCGTCCACGGCCTGTTTGGGAGAGGTGGGCTTTTGTAAAGCGTGTTTGCACGTGTACGAGCACGAGCGTGCGCACGTGTACGAGCACGAGGCCTACGGCGGTTCTGAGGTCATTTCCTGTGCGCCTGTTGGGACATAGAAAAAAGAATCAATGCGTGTCACGTGTTACGGCGTGATGACGTATAGGCAGCAAGAAGCATTCTCCGAGGCCCAGGTAGTGTGAGTACAAACGGGCCTGGAGGGGGGGACAAGGACCCTAAAGCACGGGGCATGGGACGGAGGAACAGTGGGAGTGCGCCCTGAATGCGCCCTAACTATAGAGACCAAACTTGTTTGTTGTACCAGGCTGTAAACATGTTTATTTCTGCTGTTAAGCTGATCATTTAGGGCGCACTCACACTGTCCATCCGTACCGTGCCTAAGCACCATTCACGTCTAAAGTCTAGTTCGTTTGACCAGTCTAAGTGCAAGTATACAGCGCCCAGCCATGGCACGCTTGCTTGCCACAGCCCGGTTGAGAGAGGTGGGCTTTTGTAAAGCACGCATGCACATTTATGGGCACGAGCGTGCGCATGTGTACTAGCGTGAGCGTTGGCGGCGGTCCTGATGTCTAGTGTTTACTGCAGATTTGGTCAAATGAAAATATTCAAAAACACTAAATCTCCGAGGGGTGATGACGTATAAGCAAGAAGCATTGGAGCCGTGGCCAAGATCATTTCAAGTAAAGTGAGTGCAGGCGGGCGGGGAAGGAGGGAGGGGGGGCATCACCCTAAAGCCCGGGGACACAGTACTAACAGACAGTGTGACTGCGCCCTTACACGTGGGGCTCTATGGGGATTTGCTCTGTTTTGGTGCCAGCCTCAGTTTTTGGCACTTCTGTGCTGGCTTTGGTTTTCAGAAGTTGCCGCTTGGTGTGATTAAAGTCCTTTATGTGTTTATGTGTCTTTCATGGTCCCTGTGCTTCTTCCAGTTAGCATCATGTTTAAACCCTCTGTCATCACAAACACTGCTTTGGGCTCACAGCACATTTCACGGTGCTGCTGCTGCTGCTTCATTACCCCAAACCTGCAGCACAAAGGGCGTAACAACAGAACGTTTCTCCCAGCTGAAGTCACACAAGCTCACCAGAGATGTAATGGAACACCTCATCCGCGTTATCCAAGAGAAACGGGTGGGAGTCTTGACCCAGTGAAGCTTCACTGCCCCCCCACCCACAGAGAACAACTTGTCCAACACGCTGAGTCTGAGAAAAGCATGATGACATCATGGTTCAGACCAGGAAAACCCCCCAAATTATGTCGAGGGGGATGCAGCATGAAGATCCTTTAGACAAGGGCAGCAGTGTGGTGAAACATTTCCACATTGGGACTCTTTTCACAGGGGGGACCTCTCGGGAAGAGGGGACGTTTGGGAAAAACTGGTCAATAGGGCTCGTGTCAAAAATGTGATAAGTGAGGATTCACTTGGTCCTCATCTGTTCCACTGGCTGCCACCGGGTCATAGATGCTCAGAGCGCAGCAATGATGCACGATGTGTCCAACCAAATCAAAACCACAGAGAAACAGGCCAAAGTTGCTTCAGTGTCTCCAGAGTTTTGAGAGGGCATTGCATCACACTTCTGTTTGGGGGAAACTTTGGTTGCCAAGCATCTCTGTGTCAGTGGGAACTTTGGTGATGTTTCCAAAGTCAACAGAGACTAAGGGGGGTAACATTTATGATCTCCCTAACAAATGATGATATCACATGACATGATGGCACGCTAGAGACTCAGCGATTTGTTTGGGAATCCCATAAAGGGCGGGTTCACACCAATGAGTCCGGGTCCTGGATCCGACCAATGCCAGGAGGAGACTCTAGAAATTGTAAACATAAACCATGTGGTGGAAAAGTTGTTCCTTTATTGGTCATACAGTTGGTGGGTTAAACACAACAAACTCTTTGCAATTTCTTTTTGGAAGGTTTTAAAATGTTTGTCAGACTTGTTTAACACCAGAGTCCCTTTAAATGCCGGGCTCTGTTAGCTTGGAATATATCCAAAGAACTTTAAACAGACCTTGAAACTATTGGACTTTGGACTTCTCCAGGCCAGGAGGACGATCGCGCTGTGTTGGAAGAGCATGGACGCACCATCACTACGGATGTGGATAAAGGAACTTGACGTGATTGGTTCTGGACAGTCTCTCTCTCCTTTTCGTTGTTTTTGTCTCCCTCTGTTGGTGTTTTTCTGTATGTGCTCCCTTTCTGTTCTCTGGTTTTGAGTTTGTTCTCCTAGCAGGTGATCCTTGTTAACGCCCTGATGTCTCCCTGCGTACCTGTCCTCTTGTGTCCGTTCATCGTGTCAGTTTGTATCAGTTCTCTTCTTGTTCTTCCTTTGTGTTTAAAGCACCTTTTTGTAAATAAGTTTATTAAATTTGTTAATACCGTGATTTGAGGGAGTTGGTGAACAAATTTTGATTTAATCTGATCTGAACTCATGTGGTCGCCTGTGTCCTGGATATAAAATGTTGATGCTCTGAAGACTCTCTGACCTTCTTGGGGTCTATGAGTGAGCACCTCGGGGCAAGTTGTGAACGTGATTAATTGTAGTGGATGAGAAGGAGTTTGTATTCCCGGAGCTTTAGCAGGGATGATAGAGACATTAAGGGGTATTCTTCGATGAAATGTAATAAGTGAATGAAAAGAAGTGTGGATGTGGGGGATTTTGGTGCAAAACTCGTGCCCTTAGGGGACAAATAGGGTTCAAAGTTGATGTTGATTGAGTGTTTTAGGGAGAAGCGAAGGAACCAAGGCAAACTTTTTGTTGATACTGCAAACACGATCTCCCACGGGGCTCCTTTAAACTCCCTCTTACAGTAATAGATCATATTGTGGTTACAGAAATAGGCAGAGGATTGACGGTCTGAAAGGGAGTTTGTGACACCATCTCATCCCTCACTGACTGTTACTGAGCTGTCGTACTCACATGTATCTCCAGCTCAGCTCCGGTGAAGCTGCTTAACATCCTCACAACTCAAACTGGTGAACAGCAGGTAAGCAACACTGCAGAGCGCTTCACGTTTGTGGCAGCAGCGGTGAAAGGTCATGTGAAACATTGTCCCCAAAGGCCGCTGGAAAGCACACACACATGCTTTCTATAACAACCTTTCAGATGAGGCAGATCTTCTAAAGTGCTAACATAAACATCCTGATTGAATCCCAACCAAAGCTGCGTGCCCTTTTGTTTTAAGCCAAAACAGATTTGAGCAGAAAGACACGCGAACACCGCCGTGAAGCTGCGATGTCTATTAAACCCCACCGTACACGGACACGCTGATCGCTTTACTGCCTGCACATGTAAGCTGCACAAGCTGCTAGTCCTAATACAGCCATGGGAAAACACAGCAAGTAATTCCAGCGAAAATCATCTCCATGGTCTTTTGAAGCACTTACATACATTAAATAAAGCATGGAGACAGTTGGAGCCGGTGGATTGCTTACTCCAGGTAGAGAATGAGTCCTGATCCCAAGTGAAGGAGTTCAAGTACCTCGGGATCTTGTTCACGAGTGAGGGGACGATGGAGCGTGAGTTTGGCCGGAGAATCGGAGCAGCGGGGGCGGAGCTGCAGTCGCTCTACCGCACCGTTGTGATGAAAAGAGAGCTGAGGAAGGCAAAGCTCTGGATCTACCGCTCAGTCCTGGTTCCTACCCTCAGCTGTGGTCATGAAAGCTGGGTCAGTACCCAAAGAACCAGGTCGCGGGTACAAGCGTCAGACGAACAGAGACAGACAACCATTCACACCTACGGGTGATTTAGAGTCATCAATGAACCGAACACCTGCACGTCTTTGGACTGTGGGAGGAAACCGGAGAACCCGGAGAAAACCCACGCAGACACGGGGAGAACATGCAAACTCCACACAGAAGGGCCCCAGCCGGGATTCGAACCAGGAACCCTCTTGCTGAAGAAAGGACCCCCCTCCCCGGGCTCTGTAATTTATTTTTATTTTTTAAAAATTGGCCCTAATTCACCGTCGTAGAAGTCACCTGACGTCCGTGTTTAAAACCGAGCATCACAGTTTGACATGCAGGGCAACACAGCGCATTAACACGTGAAGCCAAGGGACAAACAGACATAACTACACTAACTACCGTATTCTCCGAACTATAAGTTGCACCTAAAAACCTTCAAATGTCTCAAAGCCGACAGTGCGCCTTATAATCCGGTGCTCCTTATATATGGACCAATATTGAGCCACAACAGGTCTCCAACTACGGTGAGCAGCCGCCGACTCTATTTTCCCCCGTAGAAGAAGTAACGCGCGGTGCATGTTGAGATATACGACTGCGTGAAGCGTGCCGTTTCATTTCCATGTGTGTGTTTGTGTAAAGAGCCCAAAATGGCTCCTGTTAAGAGACACGCTTACGACGCAGAGTTTACACTCAAGGCCATTAGTCACGCAGTAGAACACGGGAATAGAGCAGCAGCCAGAGAGTTGAACATGAACCCATCAATGGTGCCGAAGTGGAGGTAGCAACAAGACGACCTCCCCTGACTGTTGTGTTGACGTTCCCTTTAGCGCAGCTCCATCTAATGGATGCAGAACGTAACCCCAGTCTCGACTGTAGCGTCTGTTCTATGCGCCTTATAGTGCGGACAATACGGTACCTTGTGTCACAAGTGCAGCTCCCACAGAAGACACACATGAGCCTAATGTGAAGGGTTCTTGCTGAGTCCCTGGAATAACAGATGTCAAAGCTAAACCCCGCTCATGGATGACGGTAGCTCTCCTGTCAGCTGAGCTTCTGTGTTCTGCAGCAGATCTCACCTGGACACCATCAACACGCGATGATGTAAACGGTGCGTAAATGAAAACAGACGGCCCCTGAAAGCCTCAAACCCTCCCCTGCTGGATTCAGTCCCGAGTGAAGGTGAAAGTGAAGACAGACGCGGTGCAGACTGCGTGGATTCCTCCTGCACCTGTCCTCGTTTTTACGTTAAGTCAGTCTGACGTGGTGATAAAAGCATCGCGGAGGAGCCCCAAATCCACTGAGTAATGTTGAGACGGCTCCTCACGCAGGACCTTCTGTTTCCGTCACTCACCTTTAAATTATTACCCCGGGCTGAGAGCAGCCTGGACTCGTGAGGCGGTGTCTTGTTACTGTCCACAGCGCAACAGAGTGGATTTACAGTGGGTTTACAGACTCGGCTCTCTGCAGAGGCTTTGCAGACGCATCACTCATGTCACTGCGTGTAATCGGGTAATAACCAGATATTCAGACACAGTATCATTCTGTACTTAACCAGCGTAAAATCATCCCAGTGGCTTTTTAAGTAGCCAAATATGTCCATGGAAAAAAAGAGAATCAGCAGAAATCTTAGTTAGAACAAGAATGAGCTAGAAAAGCAGTTTTAGGGCGCCCTCCCACTGTTCCTCCGTCCCGTGCCCCGTGCTTTAGGGTCCTTGTCCCCCCCTCCAGGCCCGTTTGTACTCACAGTACCTGGGCCTCTGTGAATGCTTCTTGCTGCCTATACGTCATCAAGCCGTAACACGTCACACGCATTGATGACGTCATGGCGATGCGTGGCTTTGTTTCCAGATCTTTCCGTAGACCTCTGAGTTTTTGTGCATCTTGTCGACTGTTTTTGAATCTTTTCATCGACCAAATCTGCAGTAAACACTCCACCTCCGCATCACACCAACGTCAACCTTTCACCGCCATTGTTTGAAATGTCCGCGCATGGTCCCTCCTTCTTTTTTCTACGTCTCAACAGGCGCACAGGAAATGACGTCAGAACCGCCGTAGGCCTCGTGCGTAAAAGCCGACCGCTTCCGGGGCACGGTACGGATATCAATGCGTGTGACGTGTGACGGCGTGATGACGTATAGGCAGCAAGAAGCATTCTCCGAGGCCCAGGTAGTGTGAGCACAAACGGGCCTGGAGGGGGGGACAAGGACCCTAAAGCACGGGGCACGGGACGGAGGCACAGTGGGAGGGCGCCCTCAGATGAAGTCATGGTTTCAGGGCTGTAAGCTGAGCAGGTATTAGCTCCATCTAAAATGCTTATATTATTATTTAAACACACCATGTTTCAGATCCTGTTTCTGCTGGTCTGACATGTTCTACATCTATCTTCCACCTTGTTTTCTTTCGTCCACGTCAGAGTGATCTTATATCTTAACTCATATCTGGATTTGTTTTTCTGACCTGCAGAGATTTGAGTCCAAACTCCTCCGACTGCAGCCTCTGCAATAACTCTTCTTCTGTGGTGTTTACATCACACAGGAACACATAAAGAAGGAGTTCATTTCGCAACGCCTGGCTCGCTTCAGCTACCGCGTCCTTCTCCTTATTACCCATAAGGCCGTGCATTTGAGGGTAGTTTACTGCCGTTGGGTTGGACTCCACTCTCGCTCTTTAACAACCTGTACCACAGCTCTCTTGGCAGAGGACCGTCAGGCATTTCAACGTGTGTGTTTGCTGCTGCCATGTTCCAACAGCACTGCTCCCACCGAACGACCAGGGAAAGGGTTATTCAACGTGGTGACCGCAGAGAAGATTACCTCCCATAAAAGGCGCCTCGTTAAAACATCATCTGATTTTGTTCTGCTGCTGTAGCCTCGTCTGCCGGGGGGTTGATCCTGTTCCTGACCCTCTGAGCTTCTCTCCTCTCTGTCTGTATCATTCATGTCTCATCACTGCATGTTACTAATTCAACTTCTTCTTGGAGTTGTTTGTGCTTTGTCGTCTCTCAGGTCTCTGCTGATGGTGGTGGTGCCTGCTGCCGTGGTCCTGTGTGTAGGTCTCTGCTGATGGTGGTGGTGCCTGCTGCCGTGGTCCTGCATGACGCTTCCTGCTGCTATCATCACTGTTACTCATATAAACTATCATTAGACTTATAAATTATGAAATTTGTAAATTCATAAAAACATCATCTGTCTGTCTTTTCTCTTTGTCTCTCCTTTCCTTCCTCGCCGAACCGGTGCAGACAGAAGTCCGTCCTCCATCCGTCTGTTAAGTCGTGATGTAACACCCTTTCAAAATATGTTTTCTGGGTCCAAGCCTCATCTTTCTCCAACGCCGCAGTGCCGCGTTCCCCATAGTTTGAACAGTCCTCATCTCATCTCCTCTCATGTTCAGCCTCTTATCCTGGATCAGGTCTCAGGGGCAGCAGCCCCAGCAGGGGACCCCAAACTTCCCTTTCCCGGGAAACGGACGTTTCTCTCCTTCGTTGTGAAGACCCGTGCCTCTAATTGCACATATCCCTCCTTTGCATAATGCCGACCCTTCCGAAGGCTCCTCGACGATTTTAAATCCTGTTGGCTCCAGAGTCTTTCTTAGAAATGGTTTGGACACTGACAGTTGCCATTGTAAACACGCGGTCAGCTACGGCAGCATGTCCGAGTTAGCGACAGTAACTAAGGGGGGGGGGGGGTCACATGTTCGTCTGTTGTTGTTTGTTTTGTTTCAACGGAGCGTTTTGACCCGGAAATCTTATTTTGAAAGGGTGTAAGGTCAGACTGAACAGAGCTGGTTTGACGTTCCTGCCTCTTAAAGGGAAGGTTTTCGTTGCCACTGTGAGCACAAGATGGCTGCTAATGGGGGAATTATTGGGTCCCTGTAAACCATAAATACATCACAGAGTGCGGTCTTTACCTGCTCCATATGTAAAGTGTCCTGAGATAACTTCTGTTATGAATCGGCACAGTAAATTGGATTGAATCACCCATAATGCCATTGTGTTGCACAAACCAGGGCTTGTAACTATGACAGTAGAAAACTATGACACTTCACCCCCCCCCCCCCAAACACCCCTAGCAACCGCAAACAACCCCAGCGAGTGAGCTCACAGTTCCTTAGCAACAGCTGAGTGCATCTGCGCTGTGGACTGTGCACTGAGAGTCCCGCAGAGGGTGTGGATCCACATCCAGAGGGACGTGACCAAAGCATTTATGGTTCCTCGGGGAGCGCTGCTGAAACACTCGGACGTCTAAATGCGAGCAGGTAAGAGCAGTCACTCGACTTTTACCATGTGTGAGAGTCGCTGAGAGGCCGTGTGCACCGACTGGAACCTGAGGCCGACACACACACACATGCTTTCTGTTAAAAAGCTGTTGATAACTCTGCCTGTCCAAGTCACTGAGACTAAACGGCCCAATCGGTTCCAGGGGTGCGTGCCTTCTGTTTTCCTTTAAAATGTGTCAGGTCGTTAAAATGGGCTTGTAAAGAGAAAGTGCGAGCCGTGTGAACTGTTGAGCAGTGGTGTCCTGGGTGGAAGGGAACGTCCGCTGCGTACTGAACTCAGGTTTGATCCCCGTTCAGTCAATGAATCGATCAGACGCTCTGCTGACGGGGCGACTAACGCTGTTTGGGAGGACATACAGGGCTGTCTGTGTTGACTCCGCCTCATTTCCTCTTACCAAAAAAGGGCATGTATGTGATGTTGTGGGGAGGGAGATACGCCGGTCTGGCTTACGTTTACCTGACATATACAGAATTAGCAAAATAAGCTCCACCGCCCACTAACGCAACGCGTTACTAGATAAACCGGAGTGGGAGTTAGCGTGTCGCTCACTATTAGCAATTTCTTTTAACTTCCAGGAATTTGTTTCCTTCCCTATTGGTCACGCCGCTACACACAGACGCAAACTGTAAGCTGTGAGTTCGGCCACTTTTATGCTTTTTTTTTGGTGTTTATTTTGGAAATTAACCTGCTAAAGCTAACGTTTGCATGTTGCGAAGCTAACATGGCTAGCTTCCATATAGACGGTGTTTTCAGCTGCTGATGTAACTGATTCCGTATATGGTAAGGGGCGTAACATTTCCCGGTACGCAGCTTAAACCGGTACAGCTGACCAATCAGAGCACACCGGGCTTTTCAGAGGTGCTGCAGCAATGGCCAACGAGAAATCTAACATGTTTTTTAAAGGTCACAGCATGTAAACCTACTGTAGTTGACTCGAAAAATACAAATATGACCCTTAAAAAGCATAATAGGGCACCTTTAGAGAAAAATGCATAAATTGACCAGATTCAGGAGGGCAGTTTAGGGGAAAATGACCAAAACCAGACATAAATGTTACGCACACAAGACAACAAACAGCGGACGACGTACTGCAAATGTGCTCCAGTCTGTACATACATGCACAGTCATGAGGCCTCATTCAACCATAGTAACACGTGGCATTCAGTTGTTCTTAGCCATCCACTTCTTATGCACAGTACGTTCCGCGTATAAACCCCAGCTCAGAACCACATTTACTGTAATAAAGTGCATTTCCCATAAAGCTGCGGTGGCTCTGCGAGTTCTCCAGAGTCCAGAAACACAACCAGAAATAAAAACAACTGATTTAGATTTTTATATGAGGGGTTGAGTTTATCATTCAATTTTAAAACATTACAAAAAAACATGGTTTTCAGACAAGACTGTGCTGAAATCTGTCAGTACAACTTTATTCTGGGGTCAGTCGTGATTTTATAAGAGAGACAAAAGAGATGACAGGGAACCTCCTATCTGTCATCTGTCATCTGTCATCTGCCAGATGACAGATGACAGATGGGCGCCCTCCCACTGTCCTTCCGTCCCGTGCCCCGTGCTTTAGGGTCCTTGTCCCCCCTCCAGGCCCGTTTGTACTCACACTACCTGGGCCTCGGAGAATGCTTCTATCTGCCTATACGTCATCACGCCGTAACACGTCACACGCATTGATGACGTCATGGCGATGCGTGGCTTTGTTTCCAGATCTTTCCGTAGACCTCAGAGTTTTTGTGCGTCTTGTCGACTGTTTTTGAATCTTTTCATCGACCAAATCTGCAGTAAACACTCCACCTCCGCATCACACCAACGTGAACCTTTCACCGCCATTGTTTGAAATGTCTGCGCATGGTCCCTCCTTCTTTTTTCTATGTCCCAACAGGCGCACAGGAAATGACCTCAGAAGCGCCGTAGACCTCGTGCTCGTACACGTGCGCACGCTCGTGCTCGTACACGTGCAAACGTGCTTTACTAAAGCCCACCTCTCCCAAACGGGCCGTGGACGGCAAGCGTACCGCTCCTAGACGTGGTACGGTTGCACTCACACTGGTCAAAGGAACCAGACTTTAGCCATGGAACGTGTTCGACCCTGGTCGATGTTTGTGTGATGTTCTTATCTGTGTCACAGTGAAGTGAGATGAAGTCTGAAGGTCCTCAGAGTGGATCCCAGTGTTGGCCGGACTGTACGCCACTCCGTTCGAGTCCCTCGTCCTTTCCAGCTTAAATCCTGATCCGTTTACAAACAAATGACCATTACTCTCCATTCACACGATGACATCTTTAACTTTCACTCTATATCTTCTATATTTGCACCCAGATGCAGGATAAACAGCATTCAAAGCATTTTAAATGAGTCTGTTTATGTTTACAGTACAGGATTTAACCAGGACAATTACCTCTAATGAACTTATATATGAACATAAATGCACATAAATATTTTAATAAAGCGCTATTTATCTTTTAAACATCATTATTAATCTTTTAAACATCATTATTTATCTTTTAAACATCATTATTTATCTTTTAAACATCATTATTTATCTTTTAAACATCAGTATTAATCTTTTAAACATCATTATTTACCTTTTAAACATCATTATATATATTTTAAACATAGATTAAATCTCTTTTTAACTAATTTCAACAACTCTAAAATAACATTATTAAATTCCTCTTTTTAACCAACATGAACATTTAAACACCTTCAGTTCAGTAAAACACATTAACTTTAATCAAAAATCACTTGTTTTAATCATAAATTTCTTATTTTAACACAAATATCATCATATTCACCTCTTCCTCTGTAATAAGCTGCAGCAGCGGCGAGCTAGCTTAACGGCTACACCGTTAGCATTCCCGTAACGTTAGCTTAGCGGCGCTAGCAGCGGTTAGCATTAGCTTCTTTCTACAGTTGCTTTATTAGAGTTCGCAGTGACGCAGCGGGAACCACGGCGGGTTTGAACCATTAGGGAACATGTCGGGACTCTGAGAGCTTTCATGAACACACTTCAATGACAGGAGTGTTCTCACATCATGCTAACAGCAACAGCTAACCCCGAGGCCTAGCCCCTTAGCATGTAGCATGTAGCATGGTTCTTACCGGAGTGACACCGGCTCCTCTCTCTCTCTCTCACGGACACTCACACGTCTTTCCCCCGGGTCGGCGGCTCGTTTCCCGGCGCTGCTGTGGTCAGCAGCTCGGCTCTGACCGAGGTCACGTTCAACGGTGATTCAATGGACACTGAGCACGGGCCTGATGCGCCACCAGGTGGTGGAACAAAGGTACTGCACTCAACTCACATACGTTAGTTTAGTGATTAACAAATTAGGACATGTCTTTAGGAAGCAGTGGCTTGCTCGTGGCCCAATTGTTCGAAAACGCGAGCTAAAGTATCCTTTAGGAACCAAGACGTGTGCCAAAGTGTCCTCTAGGAGCCTAAACGTGTGCTAAAGTGTCCTCTAGGAGCCTAAATGTGTGCTAAAGTGTCCTCTAGGAGCCTTTACATGTGCTAAAGTGTCCTCTAGGAACCAAAACGTGTGCTAAAGTGTCCTCTAGGAGCCAAGACGTGTGCTAAAGTGTCCTCTAGGAGCCTAAACGTGTGCTAAAGTGTCCTCTAGGAGCCTAAATGTGTGCTAAAGTGTCCTCTAGGAGCCTTTACATGTGCTAAAGTGTCCTCTAGGAACCAAAACGTGTGCTAAAGTGTCCTCTAGGAGCCAAGACGTGTGCTAAAGTGTCCTCTAGGAACCAAAACGTGTGCTAAAGGTCCCTCTAGGAGGCTAAACGTGTGTTGAAGTGCCCTCTAGGAGGCTAAATGTGTGTTAAAGTGTCCTCTAGGAGCCAAAACGTGTGCTAAAGTGCCCTCAAGGAGGCTAAACGTGTGTTAAAGTGTCCTCTAGGAGCCAAAACGTGTGCTAAAGTGCCCCCTAGGAGCCGAAACGTGTGCTAAAGAGCCCTCTAGGAACCGTAACACGTGCTAAAGTGTCCTCTAGGAACGAAAAATTGTGCTAAAGTGCCCTTTAGGAGCCAAAACATGTGCTAAAGTAACCTCTAGGAGCCTAAACGTGTGCTAAAGTGCCCTCTAGGAGCCGTAACGTGTGCTAAAGTATCCTCTAGGAGCCTAAACGTGTGCTAAAGTGCCCTCTAGGAGCCGTAACGTGTGCTAAAGTGCCCTCTAGGAGCCGAACCGTGTGCTAAAGTGCCCTCTAGGAGCGGTAAAATGTGCTAAAGTGAACCCTCTGAATGTTCTCCAGACTGCAGGAGGAGAACTTCCTGTGTGCTGCCTGAGGCCCAATTGGACCCGAGCATGTGGCTGACACATTATCGAACATATTGAATCCAATGTAAAGCCTGGCTTCACTCAGCGGGTTCAAACAGCACGGCCAAGTTTCTTTTTTAGGAATGTTTCGGCTCCATAGCAATAATAACGTGCAGATTCTGAACGGACACTTTGAAGATTTTGTTCTTAATGTAACACATTCATCCATATTTCAACATCTGAAAACGCAGCGTATTATAAAATGATCTGTAGCTTTGAAACCCACACCGACGACTATGACACTTTAAGTATTCAGCAATGCAACTAAGTCACCGAGTGTTCTGTGAGTCACGCGGTTTCTTCAGGCCGGACACTGAAGAACACAGCATCTGTCTTTGCAGTAAACATGTTGCATGTGTGATGAATGACAGGAGGAAGCATCCAGAAGAGTATGGTGCCTCCTCTAGGAGCCAAAACGTGTGCTAAAGTGCCCTCTAGGAGCCAAAGCGTGTGCTAAAGTGTCCTCTAGGAGCCTAAACCTGTGCTAAAGTGTCCTCTAGGAGCCAAAACGTGTGCTAAAGTGTCCTCTAGGAGCCTAAACCTGTGCTAAAGTGTCCTCTAGGAGCCAAAACGTGTGCTAAAGTGTCCTCTAGGAGCCAAAACGTGTGCTAAAGTGCCCTCAAGGAGCCAAAACATGTGCCAAAGTGCCCTCTAGGAGCCAAAACGTGTGCTAAAGTGTCCTCTAGGAGCCAAAACATGTGCTAAAGTGCCCTCTAGGAGCCAAAACGTGTGTTACACTGAGTGTGCAGCATCTGTCTTTGCAGTAAACATGTTTGGTGTGTGATGATTGACAGGAGGAAGCATCCAGAAGAGTGTGGTGCCGGTGAAAGCATGTACGTCCGCAGCGAGCAGAGGAGGAACCCGGAGTCCAAACCCTTTCAGGAGAGCACAGTGTTCACTTTGCTTCCACCCAAACCACCGTCCTGGGACGTGTCCTCCAGGGGCGCCGAGCGTCTGGGCCTGCAAGGTGACTACACGCTGTCTGTCAGGTCACGTGACATAACTCACAATATGTTGCTACATATGTTACAAATGTAGCCTGTCTTTAAAAGTGACACAAGTCTCACAATCACTTAGAGTCATACTACATGGACAGTGGCTTGCACAGGAGGTGGTCCAATAGTTGAAAAATGTGTGCAAAAGTGACCTCTAGGAGCCAAAACGTGTGTTAAAGTGTCCTCTAGGAGGCAAAACATGTGCTTAAGTGTCCTCTAGGAGCCAAAACATGTGTTAAAGTGTCCTCTAGGAGCCAAAATGCGTGCTAGAGTTCCCTTTAGGAGTCAAAGCATGTGCTAAAGTGCCCTCTTGGAGACAAATGTGTGTTAAAGTGCCCTCTAGGAGCCTAAACATGTGCTAAAGTGTCCTCTAGGAGCCTAAACGTGTGTTAAAGTGTCCTCTAGGAGCCAAAACATGTGCTAAAGTGTCCTCTAGGAGCCTAAACGTGTGTTTAAGTGTCATCTAGGACCATAAAACGTGTGCTAAAGTGTCCTCTAGGAGCATAAACAGGTGTTAAAGTGTCCTCTAGGAGCATAAAACGTGTGCTAAAGTGTCCTCTAGGAGCATAAACGTGTGTTAAAGTGTCCTCTAGGAGCCAAAACGTGTGCTAAAGTGTCCTCTAGGAGCCTAAACGTGTGTTTAAGTGTCCTCTAGGACCATAAAACGTGTGCTAAAGTGTCCTCTAGGAGCATAAACAGGTGTTAAAGTGTCCTCTAGGAGCATAAAACGTGTGCTAAAGTGTCCTCTAGGAGCATAAACGTGTGTTAAAGTGTCCTCTAGGAGCCTAAACATGTGCTAAAGTGTCCTCGGGGAGCATAAACGTGTGTTAAAGTGTCCTCTAGGAGCCTAAACGTGTTGCATCTTCACATAGAAACCAGTAAATCAGTGCGATGATGTTTAATCGTTCCGTCCCAGTGCAGGGGTTCTGCTGTCCCTTCCAACAGAGGCCCAGCAGTGGGAGGGTGACACACAGGGGGACACCACAGAGCCGAGGGGGAGGAGAGAGGAGCCCGACACCGCTGAGCAGTCCCAAAGTCAAAGCAGCGTCCCAGTCCAGGACCGGGGGCACCCCTGAGGTGACTCCAGAGGGTGGAGCTTCCTCAGAGTGCCATTACAGAGCTCCGGCCAATGAAACGACAGGTGAATGAATCCCATAATGTTCATATGTTGGTATCCGTGCGTCATGGCCCCACCTCTGACCTCTGACCCCGCGGCGTCACATAACAACAACAGTGCTGCTGCGTGAGAGGACAGAGACGGACCCAGAGACTGTTTCCTGAACTGGAATCTGAGCCACATGCATGGGACTGAATGAGGTCTCCCTGTCCTCCATGACACTAGATGGCGCTGTAGGCTGCTGTTTACTCACTGCTAACCACTTGAAAGGTCCTTTTGATCAACACACACACACACACACACACACACACACACACACACACACACACACACACATCTTCCATCTGCCTGTAAATCACCATAACTACATCCAGACACATTCATATGAATCTGAAACAGCTGTGTTTATTCGCCACCCGACATGAACGTTTGGCATTTCTTCCGTGTTATTCATGTTCAGGGGCAGAGTGTGTTGTTGCTGCAGTTTGGGAAACTGCCTGAACATCCTTTTGTGATGAGCGGACACAGTCACGTCCGACCCGTCAGCCCGTCCCAGAGCGTCCTCTCGGGACTGTCGGCGGGCTGTGAATGACGTCTGCAGCACGAATGACTCTTTCAAACCTTCTCCTCACAGAAACTCCCACATCCCCGCGCCACAGTACCAGGCCGGCTCCCCTCGGACGCCCCGGCTCCTCAAAGCTGTCGGAGCTCCATCTGTATCTGCCTTCGTCACTCTGTGAAGATGAGGAGCGCGACGCAGAGACAGACCAGGTGAGGTTTTCGTGGTGCGCTGTGTCCCGAATCACCCACTTCCTCCCGCAAACCGACTTCTTTGAGGGTGGAAGTGCGTTCATGCCAAACCAGGGCGGTCTGTGGTGCAGTGGTTAGAGCAGTCGCCCCATGTAAAGAGGCTGAGGGTCCTCGAGGCAGCGGCCGCGGGTTCGACTCCGACCTGTGGCCCTTTGCTGCATGTCTCCCCCTCTCTCTCACCCTATTTCCTGTCTGTCCTACACAATAAAAGGCTTTAAAACTGCAAAATAAAAAACAAACATCACAACAAGAGGGTTCCTGGTTTGAATTCCGGCTGGGGGCCCTTCTGTGTGGAGTCTGCATGTTGTCCCCGTGTCTGCGTGGGTTTTCTCCGGGTTCTCCGGTTTCCTCCCACAGTCCAAAGACGTGCAGGTGTTCGGTTCATTGATGACTCTAAATCACCCGTAGGTGTGAATGGTTGTCTGTCTCTGTTCGTCTCTATGTGTCCTGTGATAGACTGGCGTCCTGTCCAGGGTGGACCCCGCCTCACGCCCGATGTCAGCTGGGATCGGCTCCAGCCCCCCCGCGACCCTGACAGGGGCAAGAGGCTGAAGATGAATGAAAAACAAAACGTCAGAACCATTGAGTGTAGATCGATGGACGCTCGACGCCCTCAATCGCCGCCATTTTGTCTCTGTAGCGGAAGAGGCGGGGCTTAATTCCAACTGGAAAACGGAGCAGCGGCAACTTTGTAAACGTGAAAAGAGGATGAGAGGATGTTTGGCGGAGTGCTGAGTCAGGAGAGTAGATGGAAGAGAAGAAGAAACACGATCGTCGTTTCCTGAAAGTGCTCGGGAATCGAGCGAACGGATGTCGGTGCAGAGGACACACACACACACACACAAACACACACACACACACACACACACACTGCAGTGATGTGGGACCCAGCGGTGGTGTTAGGGAGGGGGGGGGGGACGACTCATAGGAGAGCAGCCATCTGCATCCTCTTCATGAGCTGTTCCTCGGGTAACATCTCCCTCGTCACAGCTGCGGTTCTCCTCCTCCTTCCCTGAGTTTCTGGACCCGAGCTCCAGAACAGGTCTCTGAAGTGATGTCAGATGGAGGGCGGGGACGACACAAACTATTTTCCCAAGCAGTTAGAGCAACCGGAGCGCCAAAAAGGCGTGCACACGTGGTCCGAATGGGATCTGAAATCACTCCGTGCAAAGAAAAAGCCAGAGAGGATGAAGTCAGGGGGGAGCGGGGTCCACTGAACGTCTCTGTCACACGTGTGTTCTCTCAGTTTAGTGTAATTTAATCCATAAGTCGGACGATCAATCGCTGTGTTTGAACTTTGAACGTGAGCTGGCGTCTGTTTCAAACGCCCCGCCTGGTCGGGACGCTCGAAACAGATCTGAGGACTGTCAGGCCCAGGCAGGAAGGAGGACTCAGATGAGGAGGTTCGCGGATCAACACTGAATTTATTAACTTCACGACAAGAACGTGTGAATCCGTGTGAATGTGACAAGAAGTGTGAAGTCATTCATTCATTCATCTTCAGCCTCTTGTCCCTGTCGGGTCGTGGGGGGGCTGGAGCGGATCCCAGCTGACATCGGGTGTGAGGCGGGGTCCACCCTGGACAGGACGCCAGTCTATCACAGGACACATAGAGACGAACAGAGACAGACAACCATTCACACCTACGGGTGATTTAGAGTCATCAATGAACCGAACACCTGCACGTCTTTGGACTGTGGGAGGAAACCGGAGAACCCGGAGAAAACCCACGCAGACACAGGGACAACATGCAAACTCCACACAGAAGGGCCCCAGCCAGGATTTGAACCAGGAACCCTCTCTGTGAGGCAACAGTACTAACCACCACACCACCGTGTCGCCCCTTGAGTAGTCAGAAGACTAGAAATGCGCTATATAAGGGGTTAGGGTTAGTGTGTCTGGACTTTACTGCATCACTGCGTGTTGTCTTTCTGTTCTGCCTACAGGACTTCAGCAGAGACTCGTGCTCCTGAACCAAACTACACAAACTCTGTTATTATTATACACACACACACACACACACACACACACACACACACACACACACACACACACACACACACACAAACAGGACCTATAAACATGCAATTAATGGAGAGATGTCAGAGATGAGGGGGCTGCCAATGGATCGGCGCCCCGAGCAGATAGGTTCGTTGCCTTGCTCAACAGCACCTCTGCAGCGCCCAGGAGATGAACTGGCACCTCTCCAGCCACCAGTCCACGCTCCATTCAGGGTTCACACAGGGACTCGAACCAGCGACCCTCCAGACTGAGCTACTGCCGCCCCCAATCAGTCCCCAACGGCCAAAACCGACACCACAGCACACACACACACACACACACACACACACACACACACACACCATCTGACGGCATCACACACACACACACACACACACACACACACACACACACACACACACACACACACACACACACACACACACACACACACACACACACACACACACACACACACACACACACACAGGACAATGTGCCCCCTAAAGAGCCTCAGTGCAGCTGGACGCCCACGCTCCTTCTTCCTCAATCAGGCAAAAAAAGCCCATTTTCCACACGTTGTTTATTGATTTTGTGATCATTTTGACTCTGTTTCAGCGTGTGGCATCATTTTTGGTAAGAACTTTTCCTTTTAGCCAGATTTGTGAAGTCAAACGTCTGTGACGTGTATTTCATTCTCTAGTGATGCGTTTGGCTCCTTTGGTTCCCCCTCGTGGCTGAAAACGTCCAAAACACGGCTTTAAAATCATCAAACATTAATATTTTTTGGGTTTTCTAAACCTTAAACAACTTCACTCCTGCTCAAAACGATTAAATATTCAGTAATTTTCAGGATTTTAACCTTTTAAATGACATACATATATATATATTTATATATAAAATCATCATATATCAATATTTTTTATTCCCTAAATCTCCTAAACAACTTCAAATCTGCTCAAAAATACCAAACATTCACTAATTTTTAATGATTTTAACCTTTTAAATGACGTTTTAGTGATTTATCACCAAAAAAAAACAAAATATGAAATATTTCCCATATAATAAACAGCAGGAAGATGAAACTTTGCTGGTGATTAGAGTCTTGTGTTTGTCAAAGATTAGCATTAAAATGTGTTTGATAGCATTTGTAGTTTTGATGTGGTTCAGGAAACTGATTCTGGACGCCTCTCATTGACTTCCATTAAAATCACATTTTATAGACAGAACAAAACGTAAACACCAAAAACCCAAACCCACCCCCACGAATATACACAGTTACACAGAGATACACACACACACACACACACACACACACACACACACACACACACACACACACACACACACACACACACACACACACACACACACACACACACACACCTGTCGCTGAGGAGACAGAATCAAACAAGTCACTTTCAGCACGTGGTGAATAAAGCCACGCTGAGGCTCCATGGGGCACATGATGACCCCTCACAGTGTTCCCGGTGCGTCTCAGAGTCCTGCTCATGGCTCAGTGTGTCCTGTCCGTGCAGGGTCCTCTCGCTGGTCGACTCTCAGTGCACAGGTAGCAGATCATGCACCACACGCTGTGCTCCGGAGAGATCTGGACTCCACCGCTGCTCCGAAAAGGCCTCAGAGCACAGGAGCCTGCGGGCAGAACGGGGGGGGGGGGGGGGGGGGGCTTAAACGTGTGCTAAAGTGTCCTCTAGGAGCCTAAACATGCGCTAAAGTGTCCTCTAGAAGCCAAAACATGTGCTAAAGTGTCCTCTAGGAGCCAAAACGTGTGCTAAAGTGTCCTCTAGAAGCCAAAACATGTGCTAAAGTGTCCTCTAGGAGCCAAAACGTGTGCTAAAGTGTCCTCTAGGAGCATAAACTTGTGTTAAAGTGTCCGCTAGGAGACAAAACATGTGCTAGAGTGTCATCTAGGAGCATAAACGTGTGCTAAAGTGTCCTCTAGGAGCCAAAAATCTAAACTGAGTGGAATCCAAAGCCTCACCGAGGATGAAGTACGCAGCAGCACTGAGGGAGAGGATGATGAGGAAGATGGTGCCCAGACCCAGATCCTCCATGACACAGGCGTTTGGACAGGCACAGGGGCTTTCCACCCAGATCTGCAGGGGCTCCTCGGTGCTGAGGCGCAGGTCCCGGATCAGAGACGTGGACTCGTTTGGATTACAGTGATAGTGCACGACCGTCAGCGGCTGCTCCTCGTGAGCTGGGACAGGAGGAGAAGAAGAGAGGCTGTCAGTTGGTGTGATGATGCCCATCTCTCCATCATATAACTACCTTGGTGTTCACTTAGGGCGCACTCCCACTGTGCCTCCGTCCCGTGCCCCAGCACGTGTCCCGCCTAAAGTCTGGTTCCTTTGACCAGTGTGAGTGCAACCGTACCACGTCTAGGAGCGGCACGCTTGCCGTCCACGGTCCGTTTGGGAGAGGTGGGCTTTAGTAAAGCACGTTTGCACGTGTACGAGCACGAGCGTGCACACGTGTACGAGCACGAGGCCTACGGCGGTTCTGAGGTCATTTCCTGTGCGCCTGTTGGGACGTAGAAAAAAGAAGGAGGGACCATGCGCGGACATTTAAAACAATGGCGGTGAAAGGTTCACGTTGGTGTGATGCGGAGGTGGAGTGTTTACTGCAGATTTGGTCGATGAAAAGATTCAAAAACAGTCGACAAGACGCACAAAAACTCCGAGGTCTACGGAAAGATCTGGAAACAAAGCCACTCATCGCCATGACGTCATCAATGCGTGTCACGTGTTACGGCGTGATGACGTATAGGCAGCAAGAAGCATTCTCCGAGGCCCAGGTAGTGTGAGTACAAACGGGCCTGGAGGGGGGGACAAGGACCCTAAAGCCCGGGGCACGGGACGCACGCACAGTGGCTCTAAGTCTGAGCTGAAAACCTCCGGTCCAGGTTTGATTAAAGCATCAGTTACCATGGTGATACAGCAGCGCTAAAAGAGAGCGACTTTCCTGTCACAGCTGACCCAGGGTTTGAACGCAACACCCCTGCTAACACACTATTCCAGCTTCAGAGTTCAGAGTGTGTGTGTGTGTTTGAGCTCACCAAAGTAGGAGACGGACAGCGTCTTCAGGGTGCCGTTGTAGTGGAACTCGTTCCCCTCGTGTCTCCCGTAGCTGATGTACCGGCTGATGTACCTGTTGAGCCTGTAATAACTATTCACATGCAGGGACATCACATAACAGAGGAGTGAGGCCGACACAGAGGAGCATTTTCTCAAGATACAATTCAATGCAGAGTTCAACCCAGAAACCGAGCAATTTCCAAATCCCAAACATGTAACACTTTTCTGGGGCCCTGAGCAGAAATCCAGCCTATCTCTCCCCCACCCCAACATCTCCCAGACACTCTAAATGTTCCAAACAGGAGCCAAAGGGTGTGTTAAAGTGTCCTCTAGGAGCCGAAACATGTGCTAAAGTGTCCTCTAGGAGCCAAATATGCGCTTAGGTGCCCTCTAGGAGCCAAAACATGTGCTAAAGTGTCCTCTAGGAGCCAAACCTCGTGCTAAAGTGCCCTCTAGGAGCCAAACATGTGCTAAAGTGCCCTCTAGGAGCCAAAACTTGCGCTAAAGCATCCTCTAGGAGCCCAAATGTTTGTTAAAGTGTCCTCTAGGAGCCCAAACGTGTGCTAAATTGCCCTCTAGGAGCCAAAACATGCGTTAAAGTGTCCTCTAGGAGCCTTAATGTGTGCTAAAGTGCCCTCTAGGAGCCAAAACGCGTGCTAAAGTGTCCTCTAGGAGCCCAAATGTTTCAAACAAACTCTTCAATGTGCAGCCAGAGCTGTTCAGGAGGGATTTACCCTGACTGTGTTATTGTTGCCATCGTCTTTTATCATGTTTGTGTGGACGGACAGAAGCGTGACGATGCTTCACAACAAAACATTTGAAACAACAAACTGTTCAATGTACAAAATATGTGTGTGTGTGTGTGTGTGTGTGTGTGTGTGTGTGTGTGTCTGTGTGTGTGTTAGGGCGCCCCCTGGTGCTGACTCAACTAACTTGTTGGACTTCAAAATAAAAGAACATATGATTTATGCTTTTATTTTACAGCCATACTTATTTTGTTACTTTTCAGATTAAGATAAGAACTGATTTACATAAGCTTATCAAATACAATACAACGCATTTCTAATGTTAAACCAGTAGTTTTTAATGTTTAAAGAACATCGTGCTGATCACCTTCTGTATGTTATTGGAGTTTTGAACACAGGACTTTTACTTGTAACACAGTATTTCATGTGTGGTATTGGTGCTTTTTAATTGAGTAAAGGGTCTGAATGGGTCCAGCGCTGCCCGAGACCAGAGGCACTGATACAAGTCCCTGAATCTGATGATCAAATTCATGGTGGCCCAATTGTTAAGAAACGTGTGTTAAAGTGTCCTCTAGGAACCTAAATGTGTGCTAAAGTGCCCTCTAGGAGTAAAAACATGTGCTAAAGTGTCCTCTAGGAGCCAAAACATGTGCTTAAGTGCCCTCTAGGAGCCAAAATGTGTGCTAAAGAGCCCTCTAGGAGCCTAAACCTGTGCTAGTCGGTGTAAGAGCACGGTCACATATTGTGGATGTCTACCTGACGATGAGACACGCAGCCACGTTGGTGCACTCGGCTCCGGTCAGGTCCTCCGGCTGTGAGAAGGGCAGGCAGGGGCTGAAGGACAGGAGGATCTCTGCGCTCACTTCCATCTTCTCTGCTGACACGGGCTTCAGACGCCCCAGGAAACCCTCTGCGTCCCCCATCGCTCTTAGGTTGATCACCCCGCTCCCATCCTTCATGATACACTTGCAGTTGTTGACTTTGAAGCAGCCCGACTTCTTAACGGAGCTGGGACGAGGCGAGAGAGAGAAGGAAACCGCGTTCAAACAAACTATGAGCCTGAGGAAGAGCGTCTGAAGGCTCATGGTGACAGTGAGCAGCTGTGCACGGGGCAGAGACACTGTTGTTAGGGAACTACAGAGCGGCTGACAGCGTGGTGATGGGAGGAAAGTAATTAGAACAAAGGTGATTGGTATGCCGGGCATTCCTCAGGCCCACGGGGCTCAGACCAGGCGTGCATACGGAGCTACAGCAGCACCAGGAAGGTTAGGCCTCCAAAATACAATTTAGCTTTGAAAAAAAGTAAAACAAAGGCATTAAAATCTTTTTTATTTTTTATTTTTATTTGGGTATTTGTTGCATTGCGGTGTCCTTCTGCGTCGAGGCGTCGAGGCTTCGAAGCGCGTACCGATGTTTGTGTGTGGTGGCGTTCAATGCCTTACGAGCCGCCTGTACTGCGTGGCTTATTCATGAAATGGTTCAAGAATGGTTCGAAGTCTAACGGGGTAACGATAAACGCACTGTTACTTTTCTCTGTACCACAGCTGAGACATGTGGAGTTCCTCAGGGGTCAGTCCTCGGACCCCTTCTGTTTTAACTCATATTTGCTGCCTTTGGGTCAAATTCTGCAGAATTCTGATCAAATATCATAGTTTACGCGGATGACACACAGGTGTATCTCGCACTTTCTCCAGACGACTGCAGTCCAGTAGAGTCATCGTGTCAGTGTTTAGAGCAAGTCAAACATTGGATGGAGCACATTAGCAGGCTGGATTCAAGGCTATTCAATTAGCATAACAGAGCTAACGCTAACACGGTGTGTTCCTAAACCATCTGTTGGTTCAGTTGATGGAAAGGCGATCTTGTTACTATGGAAACACCACCACATGAATGAATGACCGCAGTCCAGGTCCAGATGACGGAGTTAGCATGCTAATGATGCTAATCCTGACGTTTACATCTGTTCTCTCAACTTGATCCAATAATATTCTCCTCTGGGAGCCGCCATCTTGTCAGACTTTGACTCCTCCTCATTTCCTCTGACCATAAAAGGGCATGTATGTGACGCTGGGGCGGAGGGAGATACACCGGTCTGGGTGACGTTTACAGAATTAGCCACATTAGGACACATTAGCTCCACCGCCCATGAGCTAGGCTAATAGAACAGGTTCAAGGCTATTGAATTAGCATAACAGAGCTAACGCTAACACGGTGTGTTCCTAAACCATCTGTTGGCTCAGTCGATCCTAGAGCAAACCATCTTGTTACTATGGAAACACCACCACATGAGTGAGTTAGCATGCTAATGATGCTAATCCTGACAACTAGCCTGCGAGAAGAAGTGAGGGCCAGAGGCTAGTTAAACCTTAAACAGGTTTAATGATGCTGTGTAAACGGCTGTTTAACATGGGGCTCAATGAGAAACTGCTCTGTTATGAAACCTGCCCCTAGTGGACACTCAGAGAACTGCAGTTTTGAACCCGAAACAGGAAGTCGCTCTCTGTGGGCGGGGCTTGGTAAATGCACATAAATAAATTGGTGGATTATTTCAAACAAACAGGATTAAACTAAAGGATTTGGTGTAGTTCTCACTAACAGACGCTAGGGGGCGGCAGTTCGCCACAGCTGCGTCGAGTCTGCAAAACCAAAGAAGAAGAAGAAAGTTTTGAGAAAAAAACAGGAAGTGACGTATGACCGTTGGAGAGGCAGGCAACATGGCGCCTCTGGACCTGGATAAATATGCAGAGATCGCCAAACAGTGTAAATATCTCCCGGAGAACGACCTCAAGGTAAGCGGGACGTCACCGGGGCGGGTCGGTTACCGGCGGGTTATTACGGGGTGTTGTTGTGACAGCGTCGTTAACCGTTAGCTAACGTTAGCCGAGCTAGCTAGCTAGTTAGCTTGTTGACTGTTGTTATCTGTTGGACAGGAAGGAGAGAAACTGTTCAGATTTAACTGGTAAATACAGAGACCTGATCCACCACAAAGTCAGGGACCTGATCCACCACAGAGTCAGGAACCTGATCCACCACAGAGTCAGGGACCTGATCCACCACAGAGTCAGAGACCTGATCCACCACAGAGTCAGGGACCTGATCCACCACAGAGCCAGAGACCTGATCCACCACAGAGTCAGGGACCTGATCCACCACAGAGTCAGGGGCCTGATCCACCACAGAGTCAGGGACCCGATCCACCACAGAGTCAGGGACCCGATCCACCACAGAGTCAGAGACCTGATCCACCACAGAGTCAGGGACGTGATCCACCACAGAGTCAGGGACGTGATCCACCACAGAGTCAGGGACGTGATCCACCACAGAGTCAGGGACGTGATCCACCACAGAGTCAGGGACCTGATCCACCACAGAGTCAGGGACCTGATCCACCACAGAGTCAGGGACCTGATCCACCACAGAGTCAGGGACCTGATCCACCACAGAGTCAGGGACCTGATCCACCACAGAGTCAGGGACCTGATCCACTACAGAGTCAGGGACCTGATCCACCACAGAGTCAGGGACCTGATCTACCACAGAGTCAGAGACCTGATCCACCACAGAGTCAGAGACCTGATCCACCACAGAGTCAGGGACCTGATCCACCACAGAGTCAGAGACCTGATCCACCACAGAGTCAGGGACCTGATCCACCACAGAGTCAGGGACCTGATCCACCACAGAGTCAGGGACCTGATCTACCACAGAGTCAGAGACCTGATCCACCACAGAGTCAGAGACCTGATCCACCACAGAGTCAGGGACCTGATCCACCACAGAGTCAGAGACCTGATCCACCACAGAGTCAGGGACCTGATCCACCACAGAGTCAGAGACCTGATCCACCACAGAGTCAGGGACCTGATCCACCACAGAGTAATTGTAAATATATATATTGTGCTGCCGTGTGTTCAAATCCCTGTCACGCGGACTGACGTGCTGTCTCTCGTCCCTGCAGAGGTTATGTGACTACGTGTGCGACCTCCTGCTGGAGGAGTCCAACGTGCAGCCGGTCTCCACTCCTGTGACGGTGTGTGGGGACATCCACGGGCAGGTAAGGAGCCGCCGGTCAGAGCACCAAGACGCCATAGTGCCCCGCAGGAACCCACAGTGCCCCGCAGGAACCCCTGTCTTTACCCGGTCATACCTGCAGTCCGTAGATCAGACACTTCCTGACCCTTTTGCGGAGAAGCCTCTGTGAAAACGTCTCTGTCCTCTTGCGTATCTCAGCGCTCGGTTGTTGTTCTTTTAATCGTGTCACTCGGGTTAAATCACCATGACGATCAACTCATTAAATCAAATCAAACCAACCTTTATTTTTTTGGCGCTTTTCATACAGAAAAGTATCGCAAAGTGCCGAGTTACAGAGATGTACAGAAAAAGAGAAACATCAAATAAAATCAGGAGAAGAAAAGAACCTTCCCACAGTCGTGCACAGAGACACACACACATGTATGTATACGTTCATACACACACACACAGCCACGCTGACACACAGACACACACACTCACACCTACACAAACACTAGCTGTCACTACAGAGACATGGCCGGGCAGCGAGACCTGAGGTACAGAGGAGGCTAGCGGAAGCTCCCTTTGGTGGGCAACCACACGGGGAGAGATCCCAGTCCAAGGTCACAGAGACCATCGCCACAGAGACCCCCCCAACCCGGGCAGACAGGAGCCTGCGCACCAAGGTGCAGAGCCCTCTAGTGGCCCAGGCCGGAACTGTCCACGGCCAGACCAGAGACAACTCCCAATCCTTTAACCCTTTACTAAAACAGTAAAGGGTAAAAATATGGAGGCTAAAAACACGAGGGACTAAAACATAAAAGCATAAAAGCACAGAGGCTAAAAACATGAACTAGAAAATAAAAGCATAAGAGCATAAGACAAGCATGAAGGCTTACACACAGAGATTAAAACAGTAAAAAAGGATTTAAAAGTGCTCTGATTAGCACTGACTAAAAGAAATCAATCAAAAGCCTGGTTAAAAAGACGGGTCTTTTTAGAAACCTCAACAGTCTCCGCGGCCCTGAGAATCTCTGGCAGGCTGTTCCATAGTGAAACAAATCAGTGAAACAACATTTCACTGATTTGTAATAAAAAAACAACATTTAACTGATGTTTGTGGAGTAGAAGAATAAAATAGAATGTAAATAAAACACTAAATTAAAGGAGAAGAGCCTCAAACTTTACTTTAATCCAATAACTGAGAGTAAACCTCTGATTCACAGGTTTGTTCATTTAACAAAGATTGTTTTTGACGAAGTTGTTGCACTTTTTATAACATAATATTCCCTCTTATGTCGCTGTACGCTTTTATAATTTCCCTTAATGTGATGCTCAGATAACGTTACTTCTCTGTGCGTGTGAGCTTGTCTCTCGTATTCACACCCCGTCTGTTTCTCTTTGTGCCTTCAGTTCTACGACCTCTGCGAACTCTTCCGGACCGGCGGCCAAGTCCCCGACACAAACTACATCTTCATGGTTTGTACTTTCAGATCAGACTGAAGCTGAAAGGTTTAACACGCGTCCTGCTCTGCTCATGCGCTGTCCGTAAACCTCTCTCGCCCGCAGGGGGACTTCGTCGACCGCGGCTACTACAGCCTGGAGACGTTCACCTACCTGCTGGTGCTGAAAGCCAAGTGGCCCGACCGCATCACGCTTCTGCGCGGGAACCACGAGAGCAGGCAGATCACCCAGGTGTACGGCTTCTACGGTAAGATCGGATCCAGGACCAGCTGCAAACACCTCACCCCCTGGACAAGAATCACACCTTTCCATCCACTCTCTTGTGTTTCAGACGAGTGTCAGACCAAGTACGGGAACGCTAACGCCTGGCGTTACTGCACCAAGGTGTTCGACATGTTGACAGTTGCAGCTGTGAGTACTGAAGGGTTCGCTTCGGGTTTATTTGAGGTTGTTCCAGAAGAAAGAAAGACGATGGGACCGGATCCACGACGGCTCTGAGTTCACAGTGTTTTCTAAGTAGATTTTAAAAGGATTCTTGTTGATGTTTAGGGCGCCCTCCCACTGTGCCTCGGTCCCGTGCCCCATGCTTTAGGGTCCTTGTCCCCCCCTCCAGGCCCGTTTGTACTCACACTACCTGGGCCTCGGAGAATGCTTCTTGCTGCCTATACGTCATCACGCCGTAACGCGTCACACGCATTGATGACGTCATGGCGATGCGTGGCTTTGTTTCCAGATCTTTCCGTAGACCTCTGAGTTTTTGTGCGTCTTGTCGACTGTTTTTGAATCTTTTCATCGACCAAATCTGCAGTAAACACTCCACCTCCGCATCACACCAACGTGAACCTTTCACCGCCATTGTTTTAAATGTCCGCGCATGGTCCCTCCTTCTTTTTTCTACGTCCCAACAGGCGCACAGGAAATGACCTCAGAACCGCCGTAGGCCTCGTGCTCGTACACGTGCGCACGCTCGTGCTCGTACACGTGTGCACGCTCATGCTTGTACATGTGCAAACGTGCTTTACTAAAGCCCACCTCTCCCAAACGGGCCGTGGACGGCAAGCGTGCCGCTCCTAGACGTGGTACGGTTGCACTCACACTGGTCAAAGGAACCAGACTTTAGCCCTGAAACGTGCTGGGGCACGGTACGGAGGCACAGTGTGAGTGCGCCCTTTGTCAAAGTCAAAGTCAGTGTGTAGACTAGACATTCATCATGTAGCAGCCGTTAACCGTTTGTTTTCTGTCTTAAACAGCAGCACAACAATCCAGCAGCGTAGTTATTTGATCTCCTCCATCATCTCTGTGTCCGCGGCGTCAAACGCATTAATAACGGAGCCTTTCTCTCCTCAGCTGATGGACGAGCAGATCCTGTGCGTCCACGGAGGCCTCTCCCCGGACATCAAGACTCTGGATCAGATCCGAACCATCGAGCGCAACCAGGAGATCCCCCACAAAGGAGCGTTCTGCGATCTGGTGTGGTCGGACCCCGAAGACGTGGACACCTGGGCCATCAGCCCCAGAGGAGCCGGCTGGCTCTTCGGGGCAAAGGTCACGAATGAGGTAGGTCGCTTTTTCCAGTCACACGAGCGAGTGCGAGTGTCCGCTGAGGTACAGTCCCCACATCCAGATCATTTACTTACTAATGTTGCTAGGGGGAGAAGTTCAGCCATGTTTTTGTTATTTTACATTACCCTCACCTGTGGTCATGAAAGCTGGGTCAGGACCCAAAGAACCAGGAGGGGGTCTGCAGTCTCCCTTAGAGAGAGGGTGAGAAGTTCAGCATCCGTGAGGAACTCGGAGTAGAGCCGCTGCTCCTTTGTGTTGAAAGGAGCCAGTTGAGGTGATTCAGGATCATCTGGTAAGGATGAACCCTGGGCGCCTCCCTAGGGAGGTGTCCCAGGCACGTCCAGCTGGGAGGAGGCCTCGGGGAAGACCCAGGACCAGGTGGAGAGATTAGATCTCCACACTGGCCTGGGAACGCCTCAGGATCCCCCAGTTAGAGCTGGTTAATGTGGCCCGGGAAAGGGAAGTTTGGGGCCCCCTGCTGGAGCTGCTGCGCTTGAGACCCGACCCCGGATAAAAGGCTGAAGATGAGATGAGATGTTGCTTGTGTGTCTCTGGGACTCAAAGTTAGTCAAACACAGTGTGTTTATTCACATCAGTCGTGTTCGTTTGTTTCTCTCTATCTTCCCTCAGTTCGTCCACATCAACAACCTGAAGCTGATCTGCAGGGCGCACCAACTCGTCCACGAGGGCTACAAGTTCATGTTCGACGAGAAGCTGGTCACCGTGTGGTCAGCCCCCAACTACTGCTATCGCTGCGGCAACATCGCCTCCATCATGGTCTTCAAAGACGCCAACACGAGGGAGCCCAAGCTGTTCAGAGCCGTGCCCGACTCCGAGAGGGTCATTCCCCCCCGGACCACGACGCCGTACTTCTTGTGAGCGTAACAAAAGCGAAGCGGGGCAGCCCTTTGTTCAGCGCGCACACGCGGACTCGGACAGCGGCAGCGGCACTGTTCTGTATTGTACATTCAGAGTATTTCCAGCGCGTCTCTCGTCGCCACGTGTCAGTTGTTGTTCCCACTTTAACGCCGTTCTCCCGCAGCTTCAAAGTGCGTTGGCTCGGCGGCATCAAACGCGCCGTCAAAATGTTTTAGAGGAAGGATTCAAATGATACAAGCGACCCTTGTAAAATATTAAATTAATATAAATTCACTCCGCGGAGAGAATGGCAGGTGTAGCGTTATACACCATGTTTTATTTTGTTATGTTTTAAAGCACTGCACAAAAGCATCAAATGCAAATATCCTGACAGATTTCAACGGAGTCATAAACTCGTCATCATGTGATCTTATGAATAAACGTGTAAAGCCGAGCGTTGATGTGTAAAATATGAATTTGTTGGTGTGTCTGTGTCGTTCCGCCCGTGCCACCTTAAATGATTCTCTGTCGTTTCCACATCTGGAATCGGTTCTTGTAATTATTCTGTGTTCTGTTTGTTGCCATGCTGTTTTTTTTTTAATAAAGAAATCCAAAAATCTACAGAAGCTCGTCATAAATACCTGAGTGACGGGGAAAACACACCACGCTTCATCATAATCAATAACTTATATCAGGTAAACAACATTATAGTCCAACGTCGTCCTGTTCACGCCATCAAAACAATGAAAAGAGTTGAGTTTTATGGTTATATTTAAATCACACAGTCAGTCTCTTGTCCATATTTAAGATAAAATAAATATCTGCATCCTTATTGCACGTGTACAATTAGACAAAGTAGATTTTAGTCCTAGTTTGGATGAAAACTGGCGACATATCAATATCATCAGATCTGAGGCTGTTTTTGAGTTTTATTTCCGGTATTTCACGTCACTTCCGTCATGACAGAGTGCTCTTCCGGAGGATCGTGATTGTGTCACTTCCGTCTACGGATCCTATTGGCTACAGCCCACACCTCTCAGTCCTGCTGGCCAATGAGCAAGCGTCACTGCCGTGACGTCATCAGTCATCTGGGGTGATTACGTGTAGCCCGGCTAACAGCTAGCAGCGGCGGCTAACGCTAGCCTGTCAGTTTACACCGACTGACACAACCACAGCTGTTCTTCGAGTGGACGCGGAAAAACGCGCAGTCACCGAGCCCCTGAAAACGCAACGGACTGAAACGTATCAAAGTGGAAACGGTAAGAGAAAGGCGACTTTAGTGAACAAGCTAGCGTTAGCTTAGCTACGGTCGCCCCTGTGGTGTTAACGTCAGCTCTCATTGTTATTATGGTTAAAGCTAACCGGCTAGCTGCCTGTCAGTGTCACAGTGTAACTGTACGTGTCCTCACGGGATTAACACTCATTAAACACGACACACACCGGTGTTTATCAGCTAGCTTAGCCACACATTAGCTAAAGGTTGTCACTGTAGCGGGCTAGCACTGCTAAATGTAAATATATATACACATTTAGAGGTGTGGGGCAGTCTGCAGTGGCTGCATCTGCTGGGAATAACACATTTATCAGCATAAATATATATTTATATATATATGTTTTGTCTCCTAAGCCACAATGACACATCAGTCTGTTTTTACAGTTATTAATCTTTTATTAAACATGTTAAAAATAATAATAATACAAACTCAATAAATTGAATGAGCAGTAAAAAGGACAAACAAGCAAATGGGATCCTCCTTAAAGATAAAAACATCATTCAAATATTAAAGTTCATGTTTAAAAGGGACAGGACTCACTTTTCTTGTCTTGCCCCCTCTTATTATGTATAATTATTGATAATTATGAATCATAAACGATGTAAAAAATCAGTTTAAATCAGCCGCACAAATCACAGCAAAACAAAAACAAAGAGAAGAACAAAACAAAGAGGAATCCAGTGAATCCAGATTAGAGGAATTCACTTTTTTGTGTCTTTAAGAGTTTTTAGTTTTAATATTTTGGTTCATTCTTCGTCTCTTCATCACAGTTGTTCCACAGAAGAACAGCCTTTATTTTGAATATACAGTTTCCTCTTAACTTGCACGTCCAGCTGGGAGGAGGCCTCTGGGAAGACCCAGGACCAGGTGGAGAGATTAGATCTCCACACTGGCCTGGGAACGCCTCAGGATCCCCCAGTTAGAGCTGGTTAATGTGGCCCGGGAAAGGGAAGTTTGGGGTCCCCTGCTGGAGCTGCTGCCCCTGAGACCTGATCCAGGATCAGAGGCTGAAGATGAGATGAGATGTTGGAACAACAAATATAATTTATCAATAAAATACTTTTAAATGATTGCAAGAGTATTTGCTATAAGTGTCCTAAAGAGTTGACAGATTAAACACCTGAGGTCCAGCATGTTATAGCATTGGTCATTAATACGCCAAAACAGCCTGATTATTATAACTATAACTGATTATTATATGATGAGAATAAAGGAAGACAAAAAGATCTTGATCTGGTTGTTGGGCTCATTAAAACATGTGACTGAACTGTGTGCTTCCATGCACATCAGTAACCTGACAATGTCCCGGTTAAAGGAAATAATCAGATCATTGAACGGTAAAATGCTCTGAAAACTTCTTTTTTTCTGGTTTCACCTTCGTCAGAATCACAAACGTGGGGAAAACGGACGACTTTTGGACAGAATTACGTCAGACACAGGTCTTCTTGGTCGTGACGTTGGTTTCCATGGTGGAATCCGCTCTATTGTTGTATTTGCCACGTTGTTTTCAGCTCTGTTGCTTCCTGGTTTATTCTATTTCCGGGTCAAAAGCCACTGCAGCGTAGTGGGGAGCATGCGCAGACGAGAAACCTGATAATAACCGGGGTATTAGAACTCTGAATTTACCTGGGGTACGGTGTTTTCATGGTGTTTGAGAAACTGGAGTCTGACCTTAACCTGAATATAATCAGGTTTTTAAACTGCATGGAAACACACTGGTAGACAAGTAACCACTAAGTATCTCTCTTCTTCTTCTAGCTGTAGCAGAATGGAGTCACCAGTACCAGCTTGTTTTGCGCGGCTCTGCGTAAGGACGCCGCTCTGTTCCAGCGCTCAGAACAAGGAGACATAAACCCCATGCATCGCGTGACGTCACTTACTCTCGAGAAACTGCAAACCGCGCTCAAAAAGAGACACTTGGAGGACGGACATGTTTGCCAAGCTGAAGAAGAAGATCGCGGAGGAGGCAGCCACGGCGCCTCGGAGCGGGGTTCGCATACCGCGCACCATCAGCAAGGAATCCATCACCTCGGTGGGCGCGGACTCCGGGGACGACTTCGTAAGTACTTTGACCTTCGTAAGTACTTTGACTTGTCGCTGATGCTTCCAAATGTCGTGTTGTTTCCCAGATGCTTTGCTTTGTCTTTGGTGCGTATTTAACCATTGTTCACATCTTTTATGCGCTGGTTTTGTTCCTGATTAGAGAAGAAAATAAACATCTCTGTTATCGCCAGAGGAGTTTCTTTGCCCTCATAGAGATGAACCAAACTGTTGTTATAAATCTTTAGGAACGATATCTTCTCGCCAAACCACTAAACTGAGAGTATTGTTAAACATGTGACTGGAATGGGCCGTAACAGCGGCGTCTATAATGGAAAGTCTTGGGTATTAATCTGTAGTGGTCCCAGTCACACCTGCTGTTAAAGTGTACTGAAGTACGACACACACACAGCCAAGAATTGAGGACAGGCTTTGATTTACAGGTATTTAAATCACTCCCTTTGGCAAAATTTGCCGTTTTGAAACCACAATAGGTGACCTACGGGAGTCCTGTAGATCCGATGACAAAATATTTTGAGGGGGTGGACTAACCTGACTCCTCCAGATGGACTGGTTCTCATTTTCTCAGCATATCCAACTGAACTCTGGTTTGGAGATCTTTTGGGAAGGGGAGAAAATACTGATTCTATCAGCCAAAACATTGTCTAAAGAGCCCCCCTAGGAGCCAAACGTGTGCTAAAGTGTTCTCTAGGAGCTAAAACATGTGTTAAAGTGTCCTCTAGGAGCCAAAACTTGTGCCAAAGTGTCCTCTAGGAGCCAAAACTTGTGCTCAAGAGCCCTCTAGGAGCCAAAACATGTGCTAAAGAGCCCTCTAGGAGCCAAACATGTGCTAAAGTGTCCTCTAGGAGCTAAAACATGTGTTAAAGAGCTCTCTAGGAGCCAAAACGTGTGCTAAAGTGTCCTCTAGGAGCCAAACGTGTGCTAAAGTGTCCTCTAGGAGCCAAAACGTGTGCTAAAGTGTCCTCTAGGAGCCAAAATGTGTGCTAAAGTGTCCTCTAGGAGCCAAAATGTGTGCTAAAGTGTCCTCTAGGAGCCAAAGCATGTGTTGAAGTTTCCTCTAGGAGCCAAAACATGTGCTAAAGTGCCCTCTAGGAGCCAAACGTGTGCTAAAGATCCCTCGAGGAGCCAAAATGCGTGTGACGTGCTAACAGCGTGGAGGCAAAGCTCAGAAAGGAAACAACATGTGGGTAAAGGAGATTTTCCCTTTGTGTTTAACGTGAATTTACGGATCAAAGGCCCAATTTCAGGAGCCCGGTCCGGATTCAACAGAAGGATCCAGAGAACAAAGAGTTAGTGAGCGGCTTGCTCCATAGCTGCTCATCTCATCCGTGGAAGCCTCCATGTTGTTCACACTCAACAGTCTCTTCTGTTTCACTTCAATCCACCAAAGAAACCAACGCTGATTGGTTCAAACTGCTCAAACTTCTCCAGATTTTCTCCTCCGCACGTTTCCAGACTGTTCTGAGAGGGAAACACGACGGCGCTCAGAGATCAGGACGGACTCAGGACCTGTTTCCATGCCTGGATTTAATAAATCAACATTATAATCGTGCTATTTTCCAACTCTCTGTGGTTCTGGATTGTTGATTTAAGCCCGTCGCTGCAGCTGCAGGAACAGGGCCTGGGCGTGACTGACTTTGTCTTCTGTTGGTTGATTGTAACAGGATACGTCTCACGCTAAAGTCTAAAGACCAACCAGTCGAACATGAATCACTGTTGGTTCATGTCGCTCGTCCCAACAGAACATCCTCACACAGTCCCTCTTTCTGGTTCTGCAGGGCCCAGTGACGCTTTCAGGGGGTTGTTGATCTTTTCCCATAATGGCTTTAAGTGAAATGATCATATCTCGTATCTAAGCTCGGTTCATGAGCGCAGCATAGGAGCAGCCGGACTCCTGAGGCTGTCGTGTCGTCTCAGTTACACTCGGCTACATTATTTAGTGGAGTCACAGAGGAGCAGCACTGCAAACACGTGACGGTGTGTTTCTGGTTCAGTGCATACGTAACAGTGAGGGTGTTAGAGTCCACTTGTTTCCATTAGGGCTGTTTGATACGGACACGACCTTTGAGCCTGATATGAATCATTATAGTTCCATCCATCTTCAGCCTCTTGTCCCTGTCGGGGTCGCCGGGGGGCTGGAGCCGATCCCAGCTGACATCGGGCGTGAGGCGGGGTCCACCCTGGACAGGACGCCAGTCTATCACAGGACACATAGAGACGAACAGAGACAGACAACCATTCACACCTACGGGTGATTTAGAGTCATCAATGAACCGAACACCTGCACGTCTTTGGACTGTGGGAGGAAACCGGAGAACCCGGAGAAAACCCACGCAGACACGGGGAGAACATGCAAACTCCACACAGAAGGGCCCCAGCCGGGATTCAAACCAGGAACCCTCTCGCTGTGAGGCGACAGTGCCACTATATCATAGTCCAAATTAAATAAGTCTTTACAACTTTAGTGCAAAGTGAACGTAACGTGCACGGAGCTGAACTTAAAGTGTGAATATTCCTGTAATGCTGATTTTTCAATATTGTGTGTGTGTGTGTGTGTGTGTGTGTGTGTGTTTTTTCAGGCGTCTGACGGCAGCAGCTCCAGGGACGACCTGCCTGCACAGCTTCTCAGAAGGAATGATCAGATCCGGAAGCTGGAGGCCAAACTCTCAGGTAGGACATGTCTGAGTAAGGCCCCGTCCCCGGGGAGACGCGTTCACTGTAACCGTGTGTTTTGTCCTCCTGCTCGGTACGACCGCTCACCTTTCCTTCAGGTGGCTAACGTGACTCTGCACCCGTAGAAAAGGTTAAAGGATGCACATTCTCACGCCGCCTCTTAACCACGATGGTTTGCTCAGATCAGAAAACCATGAACAGTTTGACCTTCCATTATTTCTCAATCATGTTTTCCCTTTTGCTTTCTCCCTCTCCTTTTGTTCACCCTCTCTCTTTACCCTCACCTGCCGGTTCCTCCCCCCCCCGTTTGTGTTTTGTGTGTGTGTGTGTGTGTGTGCGTGCGTGTGTGTGAATGGGTGATACCCCATCTCATCGCCCCACTCCCCAACACTAGACTACGCTGAGCAGCTGCGAATTATGCAGAAGACCAAGGACAAGCTTGAAATTGCATTAGAAAAGCATCAGGATTGTACGTACCTCTCCTCTCCTCCACTTAGCTTCCTCTCTCTCATCTGTCCGTCTGCTGTAATAACCATCACCCCGTGTATCATCACTTCCTGCCATGACGCTGAGCTAACGACACGGGCTTTAGGGGTTTGTTGTGGGAGCGCTGAATGCTTTTGATCTTTTCCACTGGTCTTTTTCAGCACACGTACGCTTCGTCTGCTCCTTTGGTGGTTCTCTCACTTTCTCTCAGTTTGCCCCGCACAACTTCTTAACTTCCTGAATTTCCTCCAATGCGCGGTGACGGCTCCTAGAGACACATGACCAGAAACATTAGGTCAGGATTATTGAGACAATGATTACAGCCACATGCATGATTTAATTATCAACCTGTCTTATAGCTGTGTTGCCAAAACATGTGCTAAAGTGTCCTCTAGGAGCCTAAACATGTGCTAAAGTGCCCTCTAGGAGCCTAAACGTGTGCTAAAGTGCCCTCTGGGAGCCAAACAAGCTAAAGTGTCCTCTAGGAGCCTAAACGTGTGTTAAAGTGCCCCCTAGAAGCCTAAACGTGTGCTAAAGTGTCCTCTAGGAGCCAAAACGTGTGCTAAAGTGTCCTCTAGGAGCATAAACGTGTGCTAAAGTGTCCTCTAGGAGCATAAACGTGTGTTAAAGTGTCCTCTAGGAGCATAAACGTGTGCTAAAGTGTCCTATAGAAGCCTAAACGTGTGCTAAAGTGCCCTCTAGGAGCCAAAATGTGTGCTAAACTGTCCTCTAGGAGCATAAACGTGTGCTAAAGTGCCCTCTAGGAGCCTAAACATGTGCTAAAGAGCCCTCTAGAAGCCAAACAAGCTAAAGTGCCCTCTAGGAGCCTAAACGTGTGCTAAAGTGTCCTCTAGGAGCATAAACGTGTGTTAAAGTGTCCTCTAGGAGCATAAACGTGTGCTAAAGTGTCCTATAGAAGCCTAAACGTGTGCTAAAGTGCCCTCTAGGAGCCAAAATGTGTGCTAAACTGTCCTCTAGGAGCATAAAAGTGTGCTAAAGTGCCCTCTAGGAGCATAAACGTGTGCTAAAGAGCCCTCTTGGGAGTGAAACGAGTGCTAAAGAGCCCCTCTTGGGAGCCATAACGTGTGCTAAAGTGTCCTCTAGGAGCCAAAACATGTGCTAAAGAGCCCTCTAGGAGCTTAAACATGTGCTAAAGTGTCCTCTAGGAGCCAAACGTGTGCTAAAGTGCCCTCTAGGAGCCAAACGCGTGCAAAAGTGCCCTCTTCAATGGCGAGGATGTGCCGTATGTGCCCTTTTTTCCCTCTCTGCCCCTCCCCTGTCCTCTGCTCGCCACTGATTGGACATGTGGGGTCAACAGCAGGTCGACATGAGCATAGACAGAGCATCTTCTGTAAACGCGGTGCTTCATGCTCCCCAGAGGATGCACCATTTCCATTGCGGGTGCTCCACCTGCATCTAGTGCCACCATCATAAACCTTTTTATCTGAATGAACCCACCGCGCCCCGCTCACAGCAGACTGTAAAGGTTTAGTTCACGATAAAGAACGACTGATGATCGAGCTGTAAACCTAAGAACAGTCGTCTTTAGTACGTCGTTGCTTCTGTCTGCTACTAAAGTAATGCAGTTGTGATGAACACACACACACACACACACACACACAGACATCGCAGCGTCAGCTTTAGTAACGTGTGTTTTCAGTTTGTGTCCGTTGCCATGCATCACTCGTCTTTGCCTGTCTCTGCTTCTGGGATGAACACGCCTCTGAATCCGACTCTAACTCCTCACAGCTACTAACGGTGCCGCTCTCTGTGCTGTGTGATCGCCGTTCTCTTTGGTTGCATACAAACCTCTCCGTATGGTTTCCATCTTTCCCCTTTTCTCTCTCTCTTCCTCTCCTTCGCTGCCCAGTGTCCATCAAGAAGCTGCAGGACCAGAATGAGTCTCACCAGGCCAGCAGAGCCAAGATGGCCGAGGGGATGGCGTCAGCGCTGGAGAAGAAGGATCAGGTAAACGCGGCTCTGCTCACGCTCGTTGCACACGTCTGATCCGCGGCTCATCATTGATCTTTCTCTCCTCCACCTCAGGAATGGATGGAGAAGATGACGGACGTGGAGAGGGTGAGTCTCTGAAGCCTCTTTAGTGACTTTTTGGAGATTTTAAAAGTGTCTGTAAACCTAAAATAGAAGAATCAAACTGTGCAAGACTCTTAACAGGGCGTTCACACGACATTACAATCGCTTGAGACACTTGTTGTTTCGTGTCACTATTTGCGTCATTCACACTTTTGCGATAGGTGTTCCTCACACACCTCAACGGCAAACACACACGCAAAGACGTGCACGTTGCATGAATTAGTTTCTAACCACATTAAATATTAAGACAATGGCCTAAGCCAGGGGTGTCAATCTCAGGCCCGTGGGCCAAATCTAATCATCAATATGAAATGGTTCCACTGAAATGTGTGCGGTGTGGTGTGGTTGTAGCATCTCCACAGTGCGGTGTCAGTGTCGGAGTCTGTGTCTGGCTGCATTAGCTCATCATTCTGGGAGAGGCTCATCTGTTTTTCTTTACATCAGTCACAGTCTGGGCTTTACCCCAGCACTGTACATCCGTAAACCAGATTAGTTGTGGTGTGAAAGGAAAAGCAGACCAACCATGTGACTTTAGGGTAGTTGATGTGTGATTTTAACGTTTAATTAAAGAATAATCTGCTGATTGTGGATTGTTTGGAGAGTCTCCTGATCTAGGCTGTAAGAGACATATAAGATGTGTTTCCATTAGACTCGAACACCCGGAATGAGGCGGGTCTATCTCTCCAAAGGGCCCCTTATATGCAATTATGTGACAAGTGGTGGAACAGACGCCACAACAACACGGTGAAGTAGAGTCGACACTGTTATCCAGTGGTGAAGAGGAACACAGAGCAGGAAATGATCTGTGCACTCAGTCCCCACTCAGCGGGACTTGAGCGTGTCGCCCAGGTTTATTAACAGCCGCTGAAGTAAACCTTCATTTGTTTTATCCGCCCGAGACTCTGACGTGACGTCTTCCTGCAGCGCCTGTCCCCCTTCAGAGCTGCGTGCATTGATTACATTGATTACACCTTTGCTCCATTACTGCTCACTTACTGCTCACTTACTCTCTCTCCTCTTCTGTCCGTTTAAAGAACATGAGAAAGTGACAAAAGCTAAAGGGAAACTGTTGTTTTTTCCTGGGTCTGAACCAAACAGCAGCGGACACCAGGTGTAAAAGCACACTGAAAATGCACAATGCACGTGTACGTTGGTGTAACTGTTGTGTTTGTTTAGGAGAAGGCCTCCCTGTCGGCCCGGATAGAGGAGATGATGGAGCAAAGCTTAGCGCTCTTCCAGAAACGGGATGACCTGGATGAACTGGAGGGTTTTCAGCAGCAGGAGCTCGCTAAAGTTAAACACATGGTGCGTACGTGTGGGGCTGCGGTGTGAGTGCAGTGCAGGTTAGGAGAGTCTGAGGGCGGCCTCCCACTGTGCCTCCGTCCCGTGCCCCGTGCTTTAGGGTCCTTGTCCCCCCCTCCAGGCCCGTTTGTACTCACACTACCCCGGCCTCGGAGAATGCTTCTTGCTGCCTATTCGTCATCACGCCGTAACACGTCACACGCATTGATGACGACATGGCGATGCGTGGCTTTGTTTCCAGATCTTTCCGTAGACCTCGGAGTTTTTGTGCGTCTTGTCGACTGTTTTTGGTTCTTTTCATCGACCAAATCTGCAGTAAACACTCCACCTCCGCATCACACCAACGTGAACCTTTCACCGCCATTGTTTTAAATGTCCGCGCATGGTCCCTCCTTCTTTTTTCTACGTCCCAACAGGCGCACAGGAAATGACCTCAGAACCGCCATAGGCCTCGTGCTCGTACAAGTGCAAGCGTGCCGCTCCTAGACGCGGTACGGTTGCACTCACACTGGTCAAACGAACTAGACTTTAGCTGTGAAACGTCCTGGGGTACGGTACGGAGGCACAGTACGGAGTGCGCCCTAAGTCTGTGTGTGTGAAAAGCACTTAGTTTGTTTCCCCCGGGTTCATAGCAGCACTTTCTTTAGTGCATCCATTATGATTCATTTCCCATTTGTATCAGTTGCTGAAGAAGGAGGAGCAGCTGAGTCGGCAGGACCAGGAGCTCCAGCAGAAGGAGGCTGAAGTGCAGTCGGCGATGAAAGGGCTGACGGAGGCTCGAGGGAAACTCAAGACTCTGGAGCAGCAGCACGCGGAGAGCTGCAGACTCAACACTGAGCTGGAGATTGAGCGGTAAGAAGGAGGGAGGGGCGGTTTCAGTAACTTCAGTATTCGAATACTCACATTACCTGACGAACGAGTCCTCGGGTCCTCGTGCCGTCCCGGGTAAGAAGGAATGCAACAGGCAGCTGCTTCTTTAAGCTTCAGTGTGAAAAATCAGCTAAAAATACAAACCACATAACCCGGCACGACGGGGGTTTGCCTGTTAAATCTAGAAATCGAGAAGAGCATATCGCCATTTACCTGGCGAGGGAGATACCAGGTACCAGGGCGAGGCTTAACCACTGCACTCCGGTTGAGCCGACCTCTGCGAATTCCCCAAATGTGGGAATTTCGATTGCATAATTTACGGTAGTGGGGGCCTGCGTTCACGCTCTCCCCTGATTTTGGGGCGGCAGTAGCTCAGTCCATAGGTGACTTGGCTGGGAACCGGAGGGTCGCTGGTTCGAGTTCCTGTGTGGACCATGAATGGAGCATGGACTGGTGGCTGGAGAGGTGCCAGTTCACCAAACCTACTCATTGACTGTGTGCAGAGAGGAGCTGCTGCTGCTCAGAGAGGAGGCAGACGAGAAGATGAGGGAGCTGGAGGGACGATGCCAGGAGCTGCAGTCCGTCGTCCAGCAGGTCTCCGATGACTTCCAGAAGGTCAGTCCTGGACACACGCCACACTCTGCTGCTGCTTCTTCTTTTACAACTCACTGATATTAGTGTTCAAGAGGTCTTTATTGTCCCCAGAGGGCAGTTTACGGTGCAGCCAGCAGCTAAAAAACTAAATCTTCCAGTATTGGCACTAAGTGGAGAATAGGAACTAATAAGCTGATGCTTCTTATATGTTATATATAATATAGTTTTCACATGTTTGCATTCATTCTACAGTATAATTCTGAACGCAGGTTATTAAAGCAGCTGTGTGTGAGTGAAGCTTGTGAACCGTGTGTTTCAGTCGCAGAGCACGGCGTCTACTCTAGAGAGGTCCCTCCAGGAGCTGCAGGCTGAACACGACGCTCTGAGGCTGCAACAACAAAAGGTCAGAATGGGATCAAGCTGGGACTCTGCATTCAGGCGTCTGGGCTAAAATGCAGTTGATGGTGTAACACACACTGTTTGACTACAGCCGGGAGTGACGGCCGTGTTGTGAGGGGGTCAGAGAACAACCCACCACGTCGTCTGCTCGTTGCTGACGTTTGTTTCTTTGTTAAAAACGCTTCAGTAAAAACAAAGAACATAGAGTTTTATTAAAGCATGCGTCAGCTGTATGCTCTGACTCTATGGTTTAAGTGTAACAGGAAATAGACGGAGCCACACTTAGACAGATGTTTATGCAACATAGGTTCTTTCATCCACCAGTTTCATATATCTCATCAGGCTCTTAGGGCGCCCTCCCACTGTGCCTCCGTCCCGTGCCCCGTGCTTTAGGGTCCTTGTCCCCCCCTCCAGGCCCGTTTGTACTCACACTACCTGGGCCTCGGAGAATGCTTCTTGCTGCCTATACGTCATCACGCCGTAACACGTCACACGCATTGATGACGTCATGGCGATGCGTGGTTTTGTTTCCAGATCTTTCCGTAGACCTCTGAGTTTTTGTGCGTCTTGTCGACTGTTTTTGAATCTTTTCATCGACCAAATCTGCAGTAAACACTCCACCTCCGCATCACACCAACGTGAACCTTTCACCGCCATTGTTTGAAATGTCCGCGCATGGTCCCTCCTTCTTTTTTCTACGTCCCAACAGGCGCACAGGAAATGACCTCAGAACCGCCGTAGGCCTCGTGCTCGTACACGTGCAAACGTGCTTTACAAAAGCCCACCTCTCCCAAACGGGCCGTGGACGCCAAGCGTGCCGCTCCTAGGCGCGGTACGGTTGCACTCACACTGGTCAAAGGAACCAGACTTTACCCGTGAAACGTGTTTGGTCACGGTACGGAGACACAGTGTGAGTGCGCCCTTAGAGTAACAGTATTAACAGATCAGCTGGAAGCCTGTTTCATGTCTCCCCTTGTCATCGTCAGGCTGCTGTAACAGAGGAGGACAAAGAACGCTTGTTAGTGGACCTCCAGAAGAAAGTGACGTCCCTGGAGAGACGGCTGCAGGGGAACCTGAGCCAGGACGAGCATCTGCAGGAGTTCCTCCAGGAGGTGAAGAACATCTAGAGCAGGGCTCAGTTTAGACCAAACGACTCCTTCCAAACTGTCAAATACAGAAGATGAACCGCACCACACACTACAGTACTGACTTTCTCTCATTCAGTCATTTAAGCTCGGTGAGTCCAGTGATTATCATTCAATGAATGAAGTGGATGAAGTCTAAGAAAGTCAGTTTTGACCATGATCATTTCAGGTATGTTTAGTGAAAAAACAGCATAATTACATTGATCATCATCAGAAAGTATTCATAACTAATGTGGAGCTTAGGGCTAATCCATGTCTTCATGATTAACCCCTCAGTTTAAAGGCCTAGCCCCCCCCCCCCCCCCCCCCCATGGACCGTACCATCCCATGGACCGTACCATCCCATGGAACATGCCATCTTTAATTGTCATCAATCGATCTTTACAAGTTATTTCCCAGATCACTGTCATATATAACTACACCACATCTACCCCCCCCTTAAAGGCAGCCATCAGCACATTAATCCAGAGACGCCTGTACAAACCCATCTCAACCACACTTATGGTTTAGTCCGGGCACTTTTAAAGCCCGCCTGACACAAGGCTCGGGTCCTTCGTAGTGTAGGTTTGGTCCTACAGATGTTAACTGTAGTTCAGCGTGTGCACCCACCAAGCTAACGATAGTACGCCACCTGGCTAACGTGTGCTATGTGTGTACTGAATGATGGTGTGGTGTTTTACCAGTGGCAGGGGAAACTGCCTCTGTCCCTGTTCTGGGGAATGATATATAACATACACTAAAGTCTGGTTGTTTTGCCTTTTCAGAAGTGCAGCCTGGAGCAAAGTCTGGAGGAGACCAGAGCGGAGCTGCTGCTGGTTCGGACAAACCACGCTGACACCGTCAGCTCTCTGGAGACGCAGGTACACCCCCGCATCTGCTAACTCCACCCACACCTGAACCTTTATCACCATTTAAAAGCAGTATTCCATTAGATTGGGGTCAGAGGTCGGAGGTGGGGCCATGACGCCGTCCTTTAACAAAGTCTGAGCTTTCACCGTCCAGACCACAACGCCATGGGGGGCGTTTACAATCCTTACACACTGGGACTTGGTCTCTAAAGATCCTGTTTTCAGGCTCCGATAACTAACCAGACTAAACCAGACTGATCCATAGTGAAGTTGTGCAGTTACAGGAAGACGCGTCTCCGTGTGGACATGTCCTTAGAACAGATGTGGTCAAAAGAAGAAGAGTTCTTAGTGCAGGTAATACATCTGTGACAGACTGACCCTGCAGCTGTGTGCTTCCTGTCTGATCCAGGTTTCCAGAATGAGCTGCAGCATCACGGAGCTGCAAACCCTCCTGCGACACAAGGACGACTCCTCCAGGGCCTACAGAGAGAGAACAGACACACAGGTGGGCGACCAGACACACTGCTGCTACAGTAACAGATAATGAAAGGATTAAAGGACTCTAATCAACTTCTGAAGCTTTGTTCATGAACAAAATCACAAGGAAGCGTCCAGGAAAGACTCTCTGGGGAGAGAGCTTACAACAGGGAAACACTAGGCAATGGCCACCTGATGGTTAATTGAGGATCCCCATTAGCTGTTTGAAATGTAATTTAAGTGTAAGATTTGTTGCTATTATACCATTAAGATATTTAAAACCAGTCGATTACTTATAACCCACTCAGAAACAGCATCTATGTCCTTTAAGGACGCCCTCCCACTGTTCCTCCGTCCCGTGCCCCGTGCTTTAGGGTCCTTGTCCCCCCCTCCAGGCCCGTTTGTACTCACACTACCTGGGCCTCGGAGAATGCTTCTTGCTGCCTATACGTCATCACGCCGTAACACGTCACACGCATTGATGACGTCATGGCGATGCGTGGCTTTGTTTCCAGATCTTTCCGTAGACCTCTGAGTTTTTGTGCGTCTTGTCGACTGTTTTTGAATCTTTTCATCAACCAAATCTGCAGTAAACACTCCACCTCCGCATCACACCAACGTGAACCTTTCACCGCCATTGTTTTAAATGTCCGCGCATGGTCCCTCCTTCTTTTTTCTACGTCCCAACAGGCGCACAGGAAATTACCTCAGAGCCGCCGTAGGCCTCGTGCTCGTACGCGTGTGCACGCTCGTGCTCGTACACGTTTAAACGTGCTTTACTAAAGCCCACCTCTCCCAAACGGGCCGTGGACGGCAAGCGGCACGCTCCTAGACGCGGTACAGTTGCACTCACACTGGTCAAAGGAACCAGACTTTAGCCATGAAACCTGTTTGGGCACGGGACGGAGGACCAGTGGGAGTGCGCCCTAAGAGGCCAAATACCTAACCTGATAATATGTCGAATGAATGAGTGAAAGCTTTATTTAAAATATTTAAAATAAAAATCATACAATAAAATCTGAAGGAACAGTGTTTAATACAGTGATATTTTTGGTTCCACACTTTGTTAAGAGAGTGTCTGATGACGTTGCTCACAGCGTGGGAGTCCGCTCACAGTGGATTATTCTACCACTTTGTGTTTTTCAGATCAGTAATTTGGAGCAGAAAGTGTCGGAGAGTAACGAGAGACTGAAGAGTGCAGAGCAACAGATCACAGAGAAACAGCAGCACATGGAGAAACTGGTGAGTACCACAGGAGGAGTCTATCTTTACACAGAAACAGGTTCAGAGTCGACAGAACCTCTGAACCTCTGTCTGAATAATCCTCAGCAATCTGTGAGAAATGCTACAAACCTGTCCCCGTTTGTAACAAGCATTATATAAGAAATGATGCTTATGTCTAACTATGCATTCGTGTGTGTGTGTGTGTGTGTGTCTGTGTGTGTGTTCAGCGCGGAGAGTGGAGTGCAGAGAAGGCCTTTGTGGATCAGCAGGTGTGTCTGTTGGAGCAGCAGAGTCAGGAGACGACCCGCCGCCTGGAGGAGAGCGTCCAGTCTTTACACGCGGAGCGACAGACGCTGCAGGACAGGGTGGTAGGTTCCCTACACTACCATGCAGTAGAGATATTCATGTTCATATCAGACTTATTTGCATGACAGATCAGAAACCTATATAACGTAGCAGTACAAAACATTATCAGATGATTAGAAATAAATAAAAAACTGTATCAAATACCCTAAACAACAACAACAGGGGCAGCAATAACAGTGGCACTTTCACAGGTGTTTCCCACCAATGAGGAATGTTTACACCGTTCGTTCCTCTGCATTTATGACGAAATGACAGATGCACACTGGCTTTTCTCCCCGCGTTGATGTGGTTTGGAGGATAAGGAGAGATGGAAAACTCTGGAAATATTATATTATTTTTCAAATA
>NC_139829.1:31088482-31150982 GCF_963691815.1 Echiichthys vipera | reverse complement strand
GACGGCAAGCGTGCAGCAGTTATGTGCGGAGCAGTTGCACTCACATTGGTCAAACGCACGAGGCTTTACCCGAAAAACCTCTTTTGGCCCGGTGCGGAAGTACAGTGTGAGTGCGCCCTCTCACTGTGATTCATACACTTGAAAGAAGATCCTCATGTCAAATTAAGGGCTGGACCCAAATATTTGAACATTTAGATTATGAATTATGCTTTTATCCACAACTTTTTAAATCCTTTTCCATCACCTGTTTGAACTTAAACTGAGAGCAGAGGATGAGCCACAGTCAAAGTTGTCATTGTTGTTGAGTTTCTGCACATTTGGACGTGTTTTTTTAGCTCTCTGGGAGCTAAAATGCATCCATCGACTCTAAATGGAGTCAAAACAGCCCTTTTTGAACAGTTTAAACACTGTGACAGAGTTGGAACAACACTCTCAATGGTTGAAATTTAACACACATCAGTGTTGAATTGAGCTAACACTAGTGTGTGTGTGTTTCTTTAACACTGAATAAGTGTTTCCAGCCATCAGTGTGAACGGGTGACCAGTGTGAAAGCGCCCTGAGCAGTCAGAAGACTAGAAAGGCGCTTTATAAGAGTCCAAGTCCATTTACCAAAGAGTAAAAACACTTAGTGAGTGTTTCCTGCGTTGTGCTCCGTAGAAGCTCAAGCCTGAGACCGAAGCTGAGGGGAAGGAGAAGATTCCCGAAAGCCGAGCAGAGAAACCCGAGAAGTTTTGTCTGGAGCCGCTGCCGACGTCCGCGCTGAGCCCCCCGACCTCCAACACCACGGTGACCAACACCTCGGACCTCAACGACTCACGAGAAATCAACTTTGAGTATCTCAAACACGTCGTCCTCAAGTTTATGTCATCCAGAGAGGCTGAGGTGAGTTCTCTGTGCTCACGTGTCTCTGTGCGTCCGCCTGGTCTTCACTGACTCAACACCTGACCCTGAGTGTGTGTGTGTGCGTGTGTGCGTGTGTGTGTGTGTGTGTGTGTGTGTGTGTGTGTGTGTGTGTGTGTGTGTGTGTGTGTGTGTGTGTGTGTGTGTCGCTCCGTCAGGCATTCCAGCTAATACGAGCTGTATCTGTGCTGCTCAACTTCAGTCGTGAGGAAGAAGACATGTTGAAACAAACTCTGGAGTACAAGGTTGGTGTTCAGTCACTACACTTCATACACTTCATTTGTTGGAACAATAAACGAACTTTAAGACATTTTGTTTTACTTTAAATGGTTGTGTAGTTACTGCACTTAGGCTTTGTAGGCGTCAACCGGTGTAGTTTCTTCAGGGAAAATACTGATTTGACAAGAAACGGATGCAAAATGACTTAAAACAGAAGCAAAATGACTTAAAACAGATGCAAAATGACTAAAACAGATGCGAAATGACTTAAAACAGATGCAAAATGACTTAAAACAGATGCAAAATGACTTAAAACAGTTGCAAAATGACAACTATAACTTGAGTTTTAAGGGGGTGGGGGTGGACAAAACGCTGACACCTCACAAAAAAACTGACGCGAGCGTTTTCCAAAAACTCTGTGCAGCTAAAATAGTTTGGTGGGTCAAACATGGAGCACGTGTGCGAACAAGTCCGTGTGTTTCTTTATACATTCATATATATTTAAATACATATTCATTTGCCCCTGAGTCAACCTTTGCTTTGTGTTGCAGATGTCCTGGTTTGGATCCAAACCTTCTCCAAAGGGAACCCTCCGGCCCTCCATCTCAGGCGCGCCCACTCACTGGAGCTGATGAGGGGCAGCAAGAGCCGAGGGGATGGAGAGGAGCGTCCCAGAGGACCCCCCCCCCCCCCCCCCCCCCCCCCACCCCTCCAGGAGGGGGAAGCCCCCCGGCTGCGGCTCCCATCGCTGCGCGGGACTCTAGCTTTAAACCTTGGACGGTTTCCTGTGCCTGTGTGCGGGAGGACCGTTGTTTTCTGCTCTGTGGGGACAGAGAAGGGCTGCACACTGTGCTCATCATCAGAGGTTGATTTTTAAATAAGGACTTTTAATCATGTGTTATAAAAAGGGGGGGGGGGGGGGAACGGACACAAACACACACTGGAGTTTCACCAGGTTTTCTATTCTGGGAAAACGGCAAAAAGTGAGTCAGCGTGTCAGAAGATGAGGCCGCACTCACACTGTCCATCCGTACCACGCCCGAGCACGCTAGACGCTAGGCTACACGTTAGGCTAAAGTCGAGTTCGTTTGACCAGTGTGAGTGCAACCGTACTGTACCCAGGCACACGCTCGTCGGCCGTGGCCCGGTTGAGAGAGGTGGGTTTTAGTAAAGCATGGATGCACATGTACGAGCACGAGCGTGGGCACGTGTACGAGCACGAGCACTGACGTCGGTCCTGGTGTCTGATGTTTAAATGCGTCTGTTCATCGTGACGGACATTTAAAAAGGTGACGCCAAACGGTTCGCGGTTGTTTCATGACTGATTGAGTGTTTACTGCAGATTTTGTCAGATGAAACGTTCAAAGACAGTCAGACAAAACTAAATCTTAGAGGGGTGATGACGTGTAAGTGATACGTGTGAGTACAAACGGGCCTGGGCCGCAGGGAAAGAGGTAGGGGGGCATTTAAGAAGGTGACGCCGAACGGTTCGTGGTGGTTTCATGGGTGATTGTTTACAGCAGATTTGATCAGATGAAACGTTCAAAGACAGACAGACAAAACTAAATCCCCGAGGGGTGATGACGTAAAAGTGGAAAGAGGGAAGGGGGGGGGGCAATCATGCTAAAGCACGGAGCACGGTACGGCTGGTCAGTTTGAGTGCGCCCTTAGGGAGAAGAAGCAGACTGACCTGACTGTTATCTTTAGGCGCTGCCTCATTTCTGTCCCATCAGCGTCAGGGGTCGTCCACACGAGTCCCATCAGCGTCAGGGGTCGTCCACACGAGTCCCATCAGCATCAGGGGTCGTCCACACGAGTCCCGTCAGCGTCAGGGGTCGTCCACACGAGTCCCATCAGCGTCAGGGGTCGTCCACACGAGTCCCATCAGCATCAGGGGTCGTCCACACGAGTCCCGTCAGCGTCAGGGGTCGTCCACACGAGTCCCATCAGCGTCAGGGGTCGTCCACGCGGACGCAGGTATTTTTAAAAGCGCGTGTTTCTGTTTCAAGGTTCGTCCTTTCATCCACACGTCTCCTCAGCTGCTGCTCCTGACACCAGAGCCCAGGGTGAACTTCCTGTTTCAGCACTCGTGTGGACAGAAAAACCAGTGTCTGACGTCACACTGTGCGAGTTGTTTCCATGGAGACGTGAGCAGCTGACGGAGCTGCTGTGATGGACGACCTCGCCAAAACCCTGCTGCTGTTTAACAACTTCTCAGCTCTTCTGCCCGGCTTCCCTTCAACGTTTATGAACGTTTGCAGCCTTGTGATTGGCTGAAATGTCCTTCCTGTTAGGAGTGCGGTCTCCACCTGCTGCTTTGACACGTGCACGACATAGTTTGAGGCGGATTTTGCGGTTCCATGTGGACAGGTTCCATAAATCCCCGTGTTTGTGCGGACGACGCCCGAGAGCAACGAAACACGACGTGGCCTGACGTTTCTGTCTTCACCGGACAAACGGAGCAGCGTTGATTGGACCTTTAGTAGAATATTCATCCATTCATCTTCTTCCTCTTGTCCCTGTCGGGGTCATGGGGGGCTGGAGCCGATCCCAGCTGACATCTGGCGTGAGGCGGGGTCCACCCTGGACAGGACACCAGTCTATCACAGGACACATAGAGACGAACAGAGACAGACGACCATTCACACCTATGGGTGATTTAGAGTCATCAATGAACCGAACACCTGCACGTCTTTGGACTGTGGGAGGAAACCGGAGAACCCGGAGAAAACCCACGCAGACACGGGGACAACATGCAAACTCCACACAGAAGGGCCCCAGCCGGGATTCAAACCAGGAACCCTCTCGCTGTGAGGCCGCCCCCTTCGTAGAATATCTCATTTGGAATCACAGAGGGCTTCTTAATGACACGTGTCATTTAAAGACTGAAGAGTCAAAGAGTCTCCAGATTTGGAGAGGAACTCTCCGGTGTTTGGATTCTCCACAGCGTCTCCCCGTCTCTTCTTCTCCGTTGTTGATGTGTTTCTGTGGCAGTTACAGCGCCACCTCCAGGCCTGGCATGGGTACGACAGCGTTTGGAGTCGCTGCACCTGGTTTCCTGTGGACGCAGAGGTTTAGGAGTCGGTTTAAGGTTGCTAACCATCGTGTGGACGAACCCTAACTCTGCTCACACAGGAAGTCTCTGTGGCTGTTTGAGGAGAATTGGATCCTCCTCTCCCACGGAAAGCGGTTAGAGTTCAGAACCAGGCATCAGTGATTAACGGTTGAATCTAAAACCATCAGAAGTCAGTTGGGCGTGTGTCTTCTGTTTAAAATTTCATTTTCATCAGATCACTTCACACTGATGTTCTGAGATGTTCTCGTCTCTCAGCAACAACACACTCACTGTGGCTCGGCTGTGGCTCATCTGAGCGGCTGTTGACGTGACCGCGTGGCCATCGGACTGTTATTACTGTGAGCTGAGGCTCCCAGCAGACCCCCGTCTCACCCTGGCCCTCACCCAAACCACCTACAAACCAAGCTTGTTGTGAGACTGTGTAAGGTGCGTTTCCATCGGGGGTACAATGTGACTCGGAAAATTTCAGGCCACGCCCTCAAATGTCCGTTCACTCGCCGTGTTTCCTTTAAAAAAAAGGCCCCAGAGGGATTTAGAGACTCTGGAGGTGACGTGTCCCTCTGAGTAGGTTTGGATCGCGTTCTTCCTCACCACTGGATAAAAGTGTCGACTCTATTTCAACGTGTTGTTGTGGCGTCTGTTTGACCACACGTCACATCCCGCTGAGAGCTCCATCCAATATCAACCGGGCTTCTCTCAGGGCGCACTCCCACTGTGCCTCCGTCCCGTGCCCCAGCACGTTTCACGACTAAAGTCTGGTTCCTTTGACCAGTGTGAGTGCAACAGTGCCGCGTCTAGGAGCGGCACACTTGCCGTCCACGGCCCGTTTGGGAGAGGTGGGCTTTAGTAAAGCACGTTTGCACGTGTACGAGCACGAGTGTGCGCACATGTACGAGCACGAGGCCACGAGGTGGAGTGTTTACTGCAGATTTGGTCGATGAAAAGATTCAAAAACAGTCGACAAGACGCACAAAAACTCAGAGGTCTACGGAAAGATCTGGAAACAAAGCCACGCATCGCCATGACGTCATCAATGCGTGTGACGTGTTACGGCGTGATGACGTATAGGCAGCAAGAAGCATTCTCCGAGGCCCAGGTAGTGTGAGTACAAACGGGCCTGGAGGGGGGGACAAGGACCCTAAAGCACGGGGCACGGGACGGAGGCACAGTGGGAGGGCGCCCTAAGGGGAGAAAAACGTCCTCCTGAGCGACTCTCATGCATATTAGGGGGCGTTGCGGGGAGATAGACCCGCCTCGTTCCGGGTGTTTGAGCCCTAATGGAAACGCACCTCATGTCTCTATGAAGTGCTGCCTCGGCGGCTCCAGCCAGGGTCAAATTAAGTCTCTTCCCTCAGTTGCTGCTACTGGAGCAACACAAGTCGATGCAGTCCGTATGAATGACTTAGACTGTAGGTGTGCGTATGGATGATGTAACAATGTGATAAGAATAAGAGGATATTATGTAAACAATGACTGGAGGACATGTTTTACCTTTACCTGCCTTTGCAAATGTAAATGAAAGTACATTCCACGTGTCTATTTATACAGAGAACTATGTACATACTGTATGCAAGGAGAACTTTATAAATCAGTGGATGTAAATGGGTCGTTGTGAGCAGTTTGCAGTGTTTATCTTCATCATAGAGCAGAGTGTGTGCTCCTCACTCCCACTGCTCTTCATCACCGCGGGTCACAACAGGAAGTGTTTCTACATCGCTTTGAGGATCCGGTTCAGCTGCATTCTTGAGTCTCTGACGCTTCTCTTCATTTCTGAAAGCTGCAGAGTTCTGCATTTGTTTTAATTCCAGGTATTTGCATCGACTGGGAAGCAGAAATCCACCGCGGTGCAAACGATCATCAGTCACCGACAAGAAAACGACTGCGTTTCAGGTCTGATTGATGTTTTTCTGGTGTTTGAAATCCTCCCAGGGTCTTTAACGGTGAATACACTCATCAAATAAACCATGCAGACAGTTTTTTATGTATCAACCACCACAAAAAGATACAAAACCACCACAAAAAGATGCAAAACCACCACAAAAAGATACAAAACCACCACAAAAAGATACAAAACCACCACAAAAAGATGCAAAACCACCACAAAAAGATACAAAACCACCACAAAAAGATGCAAAACCACCACAAAAAGATACAAAACCACCACAAAAAGATGCAAAACCACCACAAAAAGATACAAAATCACCACAAAGATGCAAAACCACCACAAAAAGATACAAAATCACCACAAAAAGATGCAAAACCACCACAAAAAGATGCAAAACCACCACAAAAAGATGCAAAACCACCGCAAAAAGATACAAAACCGCCACAAAAAGATGCAAAATCGCCACAAAAAGACTCAAAACCGCCACAAAAAGATACAAAACCACCACAAAAAGATGCAAAACCGCCACAAAAAGATGCAAAACCGCCACAAAAAGATGCAAAACCGCCACAAAAAGATGCAAAACCGCCACGAAAAGATGCAAAACCGCCACGAAAAGATGCAAAACCACCACGAAAAGATGCAAAACCACCACGAAAAGATGCAAAACCACCACAAAAAGACTCAAAACTGAAAAAGACCCTGGGATGATTTTAAGCTGGAATTTCACTTCAAAGGTTTTATTACGTTATTGGGACAAAGTGCACGTTTGCAGGAGTGCACGGTTGAATGCAGACCTGTCACGTCTCGTGTTGCTATGACGACGGGCCCCGCAGCAGACTGACGCTGGGTCAGATTTTATCTCCATGAGAATCAAAGGAAACGTTGAACGCACCTTTGACCCTGAGTCTGTTTAAACCCTGAACACTGCAGCTTTTCTCTCCTGCTTTCTAACATTCAACAGCTGCTGCTGCTACAAAGGGCCCACATTTATAATTATTACATCTGAAACGATGAAAACACGCCTTCCAGCTCCCCCACACACACACACACACACACACACACACACACACACACACACACACACACACACACTCTCCATGCAACTAATGGAGAGATGTCAGAGCTGCCGGTGGATCAGCGCCCTGAGCAGTTGGGGGTTCGGTGCCTTGCTCAACAGGAGATGAACTGGCACCTCTCTAGCCACCAGTCCACGCTCCATTCATGGTCCACACAGGGACTTGAACCAGCAACCCTACAGTTCCCAGCCGAGTCACCTATGGATTAAGCTACTGCCGCTCCTATTTCTGAGATTAAAGTGGCAAAAAAGGTGAGAATTTATTGGATTCAAACTCAGAAAAGCAGTGTTTGATTTTTCTCCTCCGGTGTTTAGGTTTACGACCCGTGGATCTGTTGGTCCTCTTATTTTTAACTTAGTGGTGATTTGATCGTCTGCAGCGTTTCCTGAGGGGACTTTTTGAACTCCATGGTTCAGGGGTGGATTGGGATCCTCTGTGCTTCCTGTTCCACCCCAGCTGTTTCTGCTCCTCCCTCTGATTTTACTGCACATTTTTATCAGTTTTCCCAGGTGACTCTGTTTTTAACCCCCAGGTACCAAAACCCTGGACTTATAATGTGACACAGCACGCTTCACAGGACCCTGATGGACCAGACCCAGAGTATTTTCACTCACATAAAATTATTCAGTTTTCTCATGAGATGCAAGCGCTGCTTTGTTTTTAAAAAATAAAAGCTCCTCAATATTTAAGCTCCTGCTGGCTGTCGTCACTGCAGGTGGGAGATCTGCATCGATCCTCCTTAGTGTCAGCTGTGTTCTCTTAGTCACCAACCAGTGAGTTCAGCAACATGATCAAAACACACTGATACTTTCACTGCTATGGGACATTTAGAGTCACCTGTAAAACTAAACCCTCTAGGAGCCAAAACGTGTGTTAAAGTGTCCTCTAGGAGCATAAACATGTGCTAAATTGCCCTCTAGGACCCAAAACATGTGCTAAAGTGCCCTTATCAGTGCAGAGGATTCATCTATAGCTGCCCTTTTATCCCCTTTTCGCCCCTGCCCTTTAAAAAGTCAGTGCACGCCCCTGATCATGACCCTAATCTGCAGCGTAAATCCTCTTTCTTTCTAAATCTACTGTATAAATTTACTCTTTCTGCTGTTTTCCATTAGAAATGACTTAAAAACGTCCTGTCGTGTTGTGATGGCGTCATTTCCGCCGTCAGGGGGCGCTGCTGTGTATCTGGTGTCGAAATAACAAGCGCCGAAGAAGAAATCCACCGGAAGCTACTTCTCGTGAGCACGCGGTGTGTCCGTCCTTTCCAACGGGGCAGCGAAGAAGAACATGGTGAGGAGCCCAGCGCTCGCCCGTTAACCGGGGTTTTACCGTCTTTATTCGGACCGTACTCGGTTAAACGTGGGTTTAACGGGCACATAACGTCCTCAGGCGGCTGTTGGCGCGTGTTTGGATCGGTAAAACCCCGCGAGGATGTGATTTAATTCGGTTTTACGGAGCGACGGTGCGGACCGACATAAGCTAATGCTAGCTGTCTGTGTGCTACTAGCCTGTTAGCTCACTATGCTGTACAACAATAACGCATCACGTAACGTTTACTTTGTTAAACCCGGTGTCCGGTTTATAGTTTTAACCGGTTCTGTAACGGAATATAAATAATAAAGTTTAATGTCTCCGCTCCGTGAACCACAACGCTAGCGGCAGCTGCGCTCACTCGTGTCCGCCAGAGAGGCTCTCTGAGGCGGCGTGAGATCCGGGTTTCGTCCCGGTGCTTGAAATCCTGGAAATGGCTTAAATTTAAATGATTTCAAAAGTGTTTGAATTTTGGATAAAGTGTCTGAAAATGCCTGAAATTGTATCCGTATTTCTTTCACAACAAATAGCTATAGAATATAATTTTAATTTTAATTTCTTACTCTTTGGTAGCACTAATCATTTCTGGTGTTTATAACATAGTGTCACCTTTTAACGTGATTTTAATGGAAAATATAAAGGTGAAATAATCATTTTTAATCTTTATCTATTCGTAGAAATGTGTAATTAACCTTAAAATTGCTTGAATTTGACTTCGGAAAAGGTGCATGAACCCTGTTTATCAGTGAATTATCATGTTAAGCAGGGCTGCCCAACCCTGCTCCTGGAGGGTCACGTTCCTGCATGTTTTAGGTTTCTCTGCTCTAACACACTTCAGTCTAATGATGTTCCCACCTGTGACGAATGTGCCATCTTTAGAGTCAGGTGTGTTTGAGCAGAGAGAAACCTGAAACATGCAGGACAGTGGCTCCAGGAGCAGGGTTGAGCAGCCCTGATGTCAAGGGTCTCGGCCACATAATGTCCACTCACTCCCAGTTCTTCTCCCAGTGTATGAGACGGCTTTCATGACTCATTGATTAGTTGCTGTCTTGGTGACACCTTGCATTTCCATAACGCTCTTTTTAATACTTTTAATTGGTTAAAACGTAATAAGTGACCAATAGCCCTGATTTATGAAAATAAACAGCGACTGTATGGATTAATATATCAAAACATGAAGCCTGTTTTTTTAAAGGCCTTCTGCGTCTGTTAGAGCAGAGATGGAGTCCTAAATGTATTTGTCACGTCACTTACACATGTTTCTCGATCCAGGCCAAGATCAAGGCAAGAGATCTGCGGGGCAAGAAGAAGGAGGAGCTGCTCAAGCAGCTGGACGACCTGAAGAATGAGTTGTCCCAGCTCCGCGTGGCCAAGGTTACCGGTGGAGCCGCGTCCAAACTCTCCAAGATGTAAGTTTCACTGTGAATACGATGCAACAGCACACAGGACCCGGGTCGGCCCGTATATAACGTGACTGTCCCAGGCTGTGTGACCGGGGTACTTACAGGGGCTGTTTTTGATGCTCATACAGAGCACCGTAGTCCGTCTTAGGCCTCGTCCTCACAAACACAGGTATTTTTTAAACTGGACTCTTTAGTTACCGTACATGTCACCGCAAACTCCGCCTCAAACACTCAACAGTGTGTTTCCATGCAGTTTAAAAACCCGTTTATATTCAGGTTAGGGTCAGACTCTAGTTTCTTTAACATCGTACCCGGGTCAATCAGAGTTCTCGTCCCCTGGTTTACAGACCTAGAGAACTCCCTTAGTAACCGGGGTATTCATGCATGTAAACATCGAACCCGGGGTAATATTGGGTTTCTCCTCTGCACATGCTCCGCTGCAGTGGCTGCTTAATTTAGCATTAAATCAAATCTCTGGTTCTCTCGTCGATGATGTTACTTGTGAGCTGATGTTTTGCTGAAGCGTTCACAACTGCTTACCAAAAGACTGAGACATGAGACGACCAGAGTCCTTAAAGTTAATACGGTTTAAATCAGGGTTAATACAGTTTACATCACCCTTAACATATTCATGGTGTACATGGACTGAAATCGTTCTGATTTGGACGTCTCTGGGGTTGCTGATTAAACACAAAGTGAAGCTCTACAGCAGTTGTTTTGGACACTTCTTTAGTTTATTAGTAAAATTGAGCTCAGAAAATATCCTTTTATAGGAAATTTGTCCCTGGGCAGGTCAACGCAGAATACAACACTTAGTTAAGTTAACGTCACAATAAATATCTTATACATATTCTAAGACGTAAGACTCCACGTGCACTACATTTAAAAAACATTTGCATCACCAGAGTTAAAATACTGAACACTTAATAAACTAAAGCGAGCATGACTGGTGTGATTGAAGTGTCATGAAAACAGAATTGGGTGTTTCCACGTTAAGCTCAGGTGTTTTAACATCATTTGTGTGCAGCTACATTTGCTGAGACTAATTTCCCATTCAATCAAAATCTTCTGTATAGAAACAGTGTCTGACATCAGTGTTTGTTGTGTTTTTTCAGCCGCGTTGTCCGCAAATCCATCGCCAGAGTCCTGACTGTAATCAACCAGACACAGAAGGAGAACCTGAGGAAGTTCTACAAGGTGAGAACTCACAGACACGAGTGCATCCCGCAGACACGGAGCGCAACCAGACACGGGGCACACAAGAGCACCCCCCCACAGACACGACACGAGCGCACAGTTTTCCTGCTCCCTCTCTGGTTCTCTTGTCGATGATGTTACTTGTGAGCTGATGTTTTGCTGAAGCGTTCACAACTGCTTACCAAAAGACTGAGACTTGAGACGACCAGAGCGCTCCTCTTAATCAAACCCGGTGACGTGAACGAGCCGCTGTCGCTGCGGTGGCGTCTCCCTCCAGTCTGATGTGATTGAATGGGAGCCGTCATTGTTCACAAACCTTTACCTCATGAAGAGAGCTGTGACTATTTCCCTCCACCTCTGATGAACTCAGATACTTGACGTTTACGTTGTGCTCATCAAGTTTTCCTAGTTATAGCAACTTATGTTATATTTCACAATAACACCACAGTGAGTTCATTTACTGTGTGACCACGGCAGCCATGATAGAGGCGTCTAACATGAGCTAGCTAAGCAGTGTTAGCTTAGCCGACAATACGTTTTTACTGTGCGGCCTCAGACAGGGGCGCTCTACGTGAGGTAAAGGTTTGAATCCCTGTAGACCGTACGGCCTCAGGCAGGGGCGCTCTACGTGAGGTAAAGGTTTGAATCCCTGTAGACCGTACGGCCTCAGACAGGGGCGCTCTTCATGAGGTAAAGGCTTGAATCCACGTAGACCGTACGGCCTCAGACAGGGGCGCTCTTCATGAGGTAAAGGTTTGAATCCATGTAGACCGTACGGCCTCAGACAGGGGCGCTCTTCATGAGGTAAAGGTTTGAATCCCTGTAGACCGTACGGCCTCAGACAGGGGCGCTCTTCATGAGGTAAAGGTTTGAATCCACGTAGACCGTACGGCCTCAGACAGGGGCGCTCTTCATGAGGTAAAGGCATGAAGATGGACCTTGAAAGTGCTTGAATTTGACCTGGTCAAAGGTGAACGAACCCTGTCCTTTCTTTTCATATTGGTTTAAATTCTGATGACGTGTGTTTTCCCCGTGGACTCTCAGGGTAAGAAGTACAAGCCCCTGGATCTGAGACCCAAGAAGACCAGAGCTCTGCGTCGCCGGCTCAACAAGCACGAGGAGAGCCTGCGCACCAAGAAACAGCAGAGGAAAGACCTCCTCTACTCAGTCCGCAAATTTGCAGTCAAAGCTTAAAGCTTTTTCTATTGACAAAATAAAATCTGTGTAAAAGACAAGAACCGTCTGCTGGGGAGTTTGTTTTTGTTTCTATGAACTGAAGCGAATAGTTTCTTTCACAACAAATAGCTATTATAGCTATTTAGTATGTTCTCCTTCTGAACTTGTGCAACATTTTGGCGTTTCTAGCGTAAGACCATCTCTTAATGGAAAAACAGGTGAAATAATCATTTTTAAATATCTGTGTTCATAGAAATGTGTAATTTCCCACAGCTGGAAGGTGCTTGAACCCTGCCAGTGGGTGTGTTTGACCTTTGGCAGCACGCCCACATTAACACCAACCTGACTGAAGAGCATTGGTGTCCAATTGATCCAGTAAAGAGTCGCTGTGGCTGCAGGTTTTCATTCCAACCAATCAAAAACACCTGATCCAACAAATCAACTGTGTGAAGACAGTTCAGGTGACTGAATGAGTCGAGTCAGGTGTGTTTTTGCTTGGTTGGAATCAAAACCTGCAGCCACAGCGGCCCCCTTACGTTCAGCAATGATCCAAAGCTCCAGGTCAGGTTGGTGTCCAAGTGATCCAGTAGAGGATTAACTCACTCTTATGACTCTCACACTGATATCTGGCTTTGTAACCAATGTACTTGTGGGAAAACAGAACATCACCAGATTTATCTTTTAACTGTTAAATAACGTGTTGCATCTACACTGTTTTTGTTGACTAAAGTAAGAAGGAAGCGTGTGTCTGACCTTGCCTTTGAGTATTAAAGACGTATCGTCATTGTCTGTAAACTCCGTCCTGACTGGACTTGTTCAGATGTCTTGAGCAGTTTGTCCACTTACCGGAGGGATACCGGATGAAAGTATTGATTTTCCATATGAAAAATGGATGTTTTAGGCATCACGATGGTGTCTTTAACGCTGCTGCCTTATAGCGAGAGGGTTCCTGGTTTGAATCCCAGCTGGGGCCCTTCTGTGTGGAGTTTGCATGTTGTCCCCGTGTCTGCGTGGGTTTTCTCCGGGTTCTCCGGTTTCCTCCCACAGTCCAAAGACGTGCAGGTGTTCGGTTCATTGATGACTCTAAATCACCCGTAGGTGTGAATGGTTGTCTGTCTCTGTTCGTCTCTGTGTCCTGTGATAGACTGGCGTCCTGTCCAGGGTGGACCCCGCCTCACGCCCGATGTCAGCTGGGATCGGCTCCAGCCCCCCACGTCCCCGACAGGGACAAGAGGCTGAAGATGGATGACTATTTTAAATGTTTGACATTGACTTTCTTCTTTCTGTCCCGTTGTGTTTCCATGGTAACAGCCAATAGCGTTGCTGGTTGCCGGGGTTGACTGTTGTTGGGTGCAGCTACTGTAGGCTGGCACTGGGTGAAATGGAGTTTGCGTAACTTAATTTACAGTGAAGATCAAAATTAGAGAACAAACTATTAATTCTTGTTCAATTCTGAAATATTGATTTGAGTGATTTTTTTATTGTTCACTTCAGAGTTTGTTGAATCTGATTGGCTCGGCCTGACCCTCGACCGGGTCACTGACTCTGAAGATGTGTGTGTGTGTGTGTGTCTCCCCTGTTCTCCGTGTGTGTGTGTGTATGTGTGTGTGTCTGTGAGCTCTGTGTGTGTGTTGATCTCCGGCAGGCTGCACCAGGTGAGAAGCATCCAACACTAACCACTCTCGTCCAGTTTAAGTGTTCGTCCACTCGATCTAAAACAACCTTTTGTTGCAGCAGGTTCTTGTTTCGGTATCTATGGAAGTAAATCTGTGTCTCTGGATGTTGAAATTAAAACGCTGTTGAATTTCTACCACTGCACATTTATGCATTTAAAATATGAATCTGAATGTTTGACTCTGAGAGCTGTGACAAGAGCGGCTGCTAGTCGGCTCATTTACCCACAAACTAATAGTGATCTGTGATCCACCGTGTTTTCATGCAGCAGACTGTGGGATTGGCTCTGACTCATGGGTTGAGCTGCTACGGGCGGGCTGTGGTAGCTGCCAACTGAGCAAATCTACTTCTCTAAGGGTGCCCTCCCACTGTTCCTCCGTCCCGTGCCCCAGCACGTTTCACGGGTAAAGTCTGGTTCCTTTGACCAGTGTGAGTGCAACCGTACCACGTCTAGGAGCGGCACGCTTGCCGTCCACGGCCCGTTTGGGAGAGGTGGGCTTTAGTAAAGCACGTTTGCACATGTACGAGCACGAGCACGAGCATGCGCATGTGTACGAGCACGAGGCCTACGGCGGTTCTGAGGTCATTTCCTGTGCGCCTGTTGGGACATAGAAAAAAGAAGGAGGGACCATGCGCGGACATTTCAAACAATGGCGGTGAAAGGTTCACGTTGGTGTGATGCGGAGGTGGAGGGTTTACTGCAGATTTGGTCGATGAAAAGATTCAAAAACAGTCGACAAAACGCACAAAAACTCAGAGGTCTACGGAAAGATCTGGAAACAAAGCCACGCATCTCCATGACGTCATCAATGCGTGTGACGTGTTACGGCGTGATGACGTATAGGCAGCAAGAAGCATTCTCCGAGGCCCAGGTAGTGTGAGTACAAACGGGCCTGGAGGGGGGGACAAGGACCCTAAAGCACGGGGCACGGAACGGATGCACAGTGGGAGGGCGCACTTAGTAACCATGCTAACTCTGAGACTGTAAATAGACACAGCTTTGAGATAACCGCAGCATGCTAACATGCTCATAATGACAATGCTAACATCTTGATGTTTAGCTAGTGTAATGCTTAACATGTTCAATGTCTAGCGTAGTTTAGCGTGTTTCCATGCTAACATTAGCTCATTAGCAGTAAACGCAGGCTGACTGATGTCATCAGTTCTGCAGGTATTCGTTCATAAATCAAAAGTTTTGGACGCAATAAGACGTTGACTTGACGACGCGAGATGAAAAGTCAGAGAATTCACTAAAGTTAATAAAAATCCATCCAATAGTTGTTGAAATACTTCACTAAAAGTCACAAATGTCACAGTTTATTTTGCCCCGTCACCTTTCAACATAAAAGTGTTTTACATGAGATGCAAAAGCGTTAAACAGAGGAACATAAATACAAAATAAGACCAACAGAATTACGAGGAGGACCATTGGATCCAAAGCTCCAGAGCAGACATTGGTGGAGAAGTTGTGAATCGATACTTTACAAAGAAATATATAAAACAGAGCAATAACGAAAATGATTGTTTACACTGATCTTAAACCACTGACCCAAGGTCAGGAGTGTGTAGGCCCAGACATTACACACTTCAAACACACACAGGACGAAGCATTCAGTTCAGGAACCTGGGGATAGTGTTGGTAACTGGCTGATTACTGATATATAAAGAATATCTCATCTCATCTTCATGTTAACCCCGCCCTCTAGTCCTCCTAGAGCTCAGGAGTCCCTCGCACTCCTTAGTAAAAGATGGTCTCAGAGGCTTTGGGAATAGGTTCGAAGACATGACTCTGCACCAAGAACTCTTACTGCTCTTTAGGAGAACTCTTTGTGCTGAGATCAAATGTTTTGTGAGTACGACCCCTGAGCTGTAAACCAAAAGTTATTTTACCTGAAGTTTATACAACAGGCTGCTGAAAAAGAGTAAACTTGATCACCACAAACAATAAAAAAAATAATGTTTTTGTCTTCCCAGTCACCACAAACTATAGAAACACAACAATGTGATTGCTCACCCAAAAAATATTGATTCTGAAAGCTTCCTCTAGCAGTAGTGGTAGTTGGTATCAGCATATTTATACTATATATATATATATATATATACTATATTATTATAACTCTTCATATAGTTTTGTATCCATCGCCCCCAAGGGAATCGAATAGCATGGAGGCAATGTCAGACTGAAGATGGTAGTTGGTTGACAATTCTGTCTATCGAGCGCGTGGCCGGCATCTTAACATTAAATGGGAAACACTGTCCATCAACTTTGGCTCCGTCTGTGCAGGATAACAAGGGGGAGTCATGTCTCTAAAGATCCGACCACAACAGTCTCCCATCTGCTGTTGCTGGTCCAACTCTTGTTTCATCCATTTCACTTCCCTGCGACTGGACATCAGCCAAGAACCTGCTGGGTAGTGTAAAGCCCCAGGTCCAAGCTGGGGCCAGCCAAGTTCTGATTCAGACTCTCTTCCCGGGGTGGTCACAGCGCCCTCAGCGGTGCTTGGTTCAGCTGGTTTGGCTGGATGATGGTTTCAGGGTCCACTGTGCTTAATGCAGTCCTTGCACTTCTTGTCCGATGTTGGTAAGTGTGTCTCTGTCAGAGGCCAAACATGCTCCAATAACAGAGGCAAAATAACAACAAAAAGGTTGCGTAGTTCCAACCCGTTTTCATACCAACTCCTCACATACGATTTTGTCAGGACCCTTTGGCGTCACTTGTCAAACTGGTTAGGTTTAAGAACCGCGGTCTCCTGGTTGAAAGTCTTGTTCTTGTTGGACCCATCCACCACGCAATCCTTCCTCCTCTCATGGAGTTTGGTGCTCCTTATCCTAGAACACTTGCTCTGAGTCTAATATCACTGCGGATTGGTTTACAGTTGAAAGCACACAGGGGTTTGGCACACGGTTGCTTGGTGTGAGGGCTTTGAAAAAGCGTCGGTATTTGATGCCTTGGGAATGAGAATGGGCTGGGGGTTCATTGGACCTAGTCGCCAGCATATCTGCTTGCCAAGCGGACTTGGATATTCTTTTAATCATATCTGAAAAGTTCCTTTGCTTCTCTGTTGAGCATGCTTATGTGGTAGTCATCAATGTTTATCAATCAGTGGGTTGGAAACATCCAGTGTCTTAGTCGTACCACCTCCACAGATCAGCAAAAATGTTTTTTTTATGTTTGAAATCACTTATGTATCCCAAAAGCAACTTCAGTTAAAAGCAACTGGACTCGGAAGACGTTTCACCTCTCATCCAAAGGGCTTCATCAGTTCACGTACGCATCTGATCAGACTGGGACTGGACCAGGACCAGGCTGGGACTGGACCAACCAAGCTGGACCAGGACTTGGACCAGGACCAGGCTGGGACTGGACCAACCAAGCTGGACCAGGACTTGGACCAGGACCAGGCTGGGACTGAACCAGGACCAGGACCAGGCTGCGACTGGTCCAAACGGATGAAGCCTCTTGGATGAGAGGTGAAACGTCTTCCTAGACAAATAACCAAGTCCAGTTGCTTTGGACTGAAACGTCTTTGGGGATAACGACAGACCCACTTGTTACGTAGTTCACTTGATATGGAAAAGCTAAATATTCTTAAAACTTTCAGTTTTAATGGGGACAGTGTTTGACAGCGCAAACATTTAAAATGATGTTCCCTCTGCAAACATCATCACGATACGGAGTCAGTGGGAGGATCAGAGGATGATGCATTTGTCTTTGCATTTCTTTTTTAGTTCATTTATTTCTTGTTCGTGCTTTTGCTTCAAAGTCTCAATTTCATCTGTGAGCTTTTGTTCTTTTAGCCTTGAGTCCTGCATTTGTCTCTCATGCTTTTGCTTCAGCTCCTGTATTTCCTCCATGTGCTTCTCGACCAACGCTGAAAATTCCACGGTGTATTTCCTTCTGAACTCATTGAACTCTTCAGCTTGTGTTCTGGCCTCCTCTTCATATTTCTGTTTCAGTATCTTTATTTTGTTTAAGTTTTCCTCTACTTCTCTTCTCTCCTTCTCCTCCTGATCTCTTCTGATTCGATGATCTTCTTGTCTTTTGTTTTCATGTTTTTCTCGTTCCCGCTCGTATTCTTCTTGCAACTTTTTAAGTCTTGTTTGTTCCTCGTGTCGTTTCTGTTCATCTTCTTGATGTCGTTTGTCCCACCAGTCTTTCCTCTCCTTCTCCCAGTCCTCTTGTTTCTTCCTCATCTCTTCTTTACTCTGCTCCAACTCTCTGTCGATGGTTTCCTTCTCCTTTGATCCTGACTCTCTTTCTTTCTCCAGACTTTTACGTTTTTGTTCCAACTCTTGTCGTTGAATGATTTCGTGCCTTCTTCTTTTGTTGTCCTCTTCTCTCATTTCCTGTTCTTTCTTTATCTCTTCACGCTCCTTATTGATGTTTTCCTCCATTTCTTTAAGTTGTTCTGCTTTGAGTTTTCTCTCCTGGTCCATTTCTGCTGTTTGTTCCTCGATTCTTGTTTTCATTGCTTGTATTTTCTCCTCGTGTTTTTGCTCAAGTTCCTCCTTCTGTCTCTGCATCTCTTCATGCTTCTCCTTCAGGAGCCTTTCAACTTCTTGTTTTATTGCTGCCTCAGCTTCTTTAAACATCTCATTGGTGTAGCAGCTGCCACCATTTTCCCTCACCATTATCTCAACCTTTGTCAGCAGCTCGCTGACCTGAGTACGATTCAGATCCTCATTATTGAAGACATGGTGTCTGTCTCCACAGTCATGTATCAGCTTTTTGACAAAGTCATCACCTTCTTCTGTTATGTAAGTTTCAAAGGTTTGATTTTTCAGATCATCTCCTCTGGTGAATACAACGATAATGAAATCTCCTGCATTCTTGCCGAAGTATTTCTTGATCAGTTCCACAGAGTCTTTCTCCTCTTGCGTAAATCGTCCGATCTGCAGCACCAGTAAGATCACATGAGGTCCAGGAGACAACATGCTGACGCATTTCAAAATCTCCTGTTGAACGTCATCATTGGACAGAGTCGTGTCGAATAAGCCGGGAGTGTCGACCACAGCAATGGGGCGTCCATCAATCTCTCCTGTTGCTTTCTCACAGAACTTGGTCACAGACTTCTGACTTGTTTTGGATTTAAATAGTTCTTTGCCCAAAATGGTGTTTCCAGTTGCACTCTTCCCACTGCCGGTCTTCCCAATCAGCACCATCCTGAGACACTCTCTGTTCTGACTTTCAGCATCACTTCCTACCTCACTCTTTTGTTTTGCATCCTGCAGTTGAGGTTCAACTCTTGTATTACTGTTCACCTGCTCTACAACCTTCTCCACCTGAGCCTTGGTAAACATCTTCATTGTGAAGCATCTGGATCCTTCAACACTCATCTTTTCCACAGAATCCAACAGTTCTGGGATCTGCTGCTGGTCCTTGATGTTGAGAAGAACGTATCTTCCTCCACAGCTCTGACGGAGCTCCTGGATGTCCTTGTTTTCTCTTACAATGTTCACAACAGCTGGAGCTGTAGGATCTGACTCCACAGTGAACAGAATCATGGTGACGTCATTGACCCGAGAGCTGAATGTGTTCTGGAGGATCTTTAACTCTTCCTTGTCTTCATCAGTGAGAGGACCCACAGGTAGGACCAGGATGAAGGCATGGACACCCTCAGGATCACAGAGGGAGATACACCTGATTGACTCCTCCATCACTTCCTCCTGAGGCTTTCCATAGAGGGCAGGCAGCTCCACCAGGGAAACCCAACGTCCACACACCTCTCCCTGATGTTTAACACACTCTGAGGAGTTGGAGACTGAATAAAGCTCTTTCTGACCTAAAATGGCCTTGGCTGCTGAAGTCTTCCCTGCTCCTCTCTTCCCACACAGAACCAGGTTTAAAACTGGTTTGATGTCTTCAGACATTGGTCTGAGGGTCTCTTCAGTGAACGTGAGGAAGCTATCTTTGCTATGATGCACAATTCTCTCAATTCTCTGCATTAAAACCGTATGGTTGTTTTCAGCGATGCTGTAGTGTCTTTCTCTACAGTCTCCAAGTAGCTCATTCGCAGTGACACTTGTCTGGATCCCCTGATGTGTGCTGATGACCATTGAGCATTTAAAGGTATCTTGACCAAACAAACTCAGGATGAACTTCAGTGTTTGTCTGTTCTCCTCGGTGAACTCAGAAGGCTTCACTAACAGCAGCAGAACATTTGGTCCAGGAGGACAAAGAGTCACGCAGTTCTTCACCTCTCTTCTCACAGCCTCCACAGACAGATTGAACATGTCTGGAGTTTTCACCACCGTTAATGTTCTTCCTCTCCACTCCCCACGGGTGGCCATACATTGCCTGGTTGGGGACGTTTTTTGGTGATCAAAACCTTTATTCCCGATGATGAAGTTACCAAGTTTTCTCTGGTGTTCTTCACTTTTTCCCAACAGTGCAATCCTGAATTCAGATGCTGTAATACAACAGAGAGAAAGATGAGATGACTTACATGAGATTTATTCAGTCATCTCCAGACTTTTTTCACCAATATTATAATTTAGTTCAAATGGGATGTTTATTATACCCTTTTCCCGCCAAAATCAGCATGTACGTATATAATTTTTTTTTAACCCTCTAAGAATAGGCGATAGACAACATTCCTGTTGGCAGTACACAAATAAAGTTTGATGTTATGAATGCGCCAGAAAACAATGTTGGTAAATGGTGGAAATGAGAATGGAGGCTAGTGGCATTTGCGTCTTAGATGACAGAGATGCAGAAGTTGCCAAAGGAGGCGACCGACTAAACCTGTTCGAGGAAATCCTGTATGAAGAATGCAGCAACAGGTATGGTGAGGTGAATGTCAGAGAAGCTGCGGTAAGATCAAAGGGCAGGAGGGAGAAAGAGATCAATGACCTGGTGGCAAGCAGAAGGCAACTCCGCAAGTGTTGGAGAAAGGCAGAGGAGTCTGAGAAGGAAGGCCTGAAAGCTCTCTGGGATGAGATCAGAAGATGTCTTGCTAACCTCCGGAAGGTGGAGTGCATCACAAGACGGAGGAAAAGAAAGGAGAAAGACAGATCAAGTTTCTTCAGAGATCCATTCTGGAATGCATGCAGGGTCCTTGAGAAGACAAGTGGAACCCTGGATATTTCCAAAGAAGAACGGCAGGAGCACACTCAGTACAGTGACCCAGCAAGGAACACACACCAGGGTATTTGCCTAGACCCTCAGAACCATCAGCCCTGTCTGACACATCACCACCCAAGCACAGCAAGGTCAGGCAGGTGATCCAGTGAACAAGATCTGATTCAGCACCAGGGCCAAACCGAATACCGTACAATAAGAACTGTCAAGGAGTGCTGAAGATGCTATGGACCCTGATAAGAATCACCTGGACTAAGCAGAGCATACTATCTGAGTGGCAGTATCTATTCCCAAACAACAGAATGCCAAGACCATCGAGCATACCAGGAGCATGGCCCTACTAAAGGAGGGGAAAATCTTCTTTTCTGTGATGGCAAGAAGAATGACCACCTTTCTCACGGAGAACTACATCGATAACAGCTGCCAGAAAGCCGGAATTCCAGGTTTCCCTGGCTATGTAGAGCATGCCTCCATGATTTGGGAAAATATCCAGACCACTAAGAGGAAGAAGAAAGATCTGCATGTCATTTGGCTAGACCTAGCCAATTCCTATGGGTTAGTGCCACATCTGCTCATAGCCTATGCTTTGGAATTATTTTACATCCCAGACAACATCAGGACCATGCCCATGAACTACTTCCAGGACATGCACATGTGCTTTGCACGGATGAAGGTCACTACTGGCTGGCAACAACTGGAAGTAGGGATCGCAATGGGATGCTCCATTTCCCCCATCCTCTTTGTCGCAGCATTTGAGGTCATCCTGATTGGGAAAAGGCAGGTTGTAGGTGGGGTCTCGCTGCCTGAAGGCCAAAGGCTCCCGCCCCTAAGGAGCTATATGGATGATATCACCTGCCTGCTACGGACCGCCCCATGAACATCCAGGCTGCTTAAGGGACTGGATGAGCAGATCACCTGGTCCAGGATGAAGTTCAAGATGCAGAAGTCTAGGAGCCTCTCATTGTAAAAGGGGGAGAGAAATGGCAGAGTGACCTTCACCACCAGCGGGGGAGACATACCCCCACCATCCAAAGGCTGGGAAGACTTTATACATCTGGTCTCTCAGATAAGGATTTTGGGAAAATCATCCTTCATGAGTTGTTAGAAAGCCTATTCAAGATTGAGGCAAGCTCAATTACCTGAGCAAATGGCTCAGCCTGCCACATTGCTACTCAGCTGCTGGCCTGTATGGATTGAACTCACTCCTGCTACCCCTGAAATCCATCACCCTGGGCTACAGGCAGGAAAAGGCAGGGCTGTGGCTAATGCAAATGCCAGAATTGAAACTGGAAGGAAATGGAGGGCCATTGAGGAGGTACAGAAGGTGATGGGGACACTGCAATATCAAGCAGTCATGGGTATGGGCCAGACAGGGTGGGCCGAAAGGAGAGGAAGGACCTTGTTCTTGCAGAGGTAACCAGGATTAAGCAGGAGGAGCTCAGACTGAGGTCTGTTGCAAAGGCGCAGCAGGGGCAGTTGACAACTTGGGAGGGTGTCGGGAGCTGAGCAATCAGCTGGGCAGATCTCTGGAAGCTGCCACAGGCTCGGCTCAGTTTCCACATTGGGGTAACATACAACATCCTTCCGAGCCCTTAAAACTTTCACCACAGTTTGGAACAGAGCAATGCTGTGACCTGAGGGACCATCAATGCCTCGCTCCAGCATTGGCTGTTGTGCTGCAAAACAGCGCTGACACAGGGTTGGCTCAGATGGCGGCACGACCAAGGACTCAGGAAGCTGGAAGAGTTGCTGGAGAAAAGTCGGAAGGAGGCAAACATTGGAGAGCCGACGCAGGATCCACTTCCTCAGGCTGGGGGAACCCGCAATGTATACCACCCAACAAGCTATTTACACCAGGGGCGGTGTGGAAAATGGAAGTAGACCTGGGTAAGTAGCTCCAGTTCCTACAGGAGATATGCAGCACAACATTAAGACCAGACGTGGTGCTGTGGTCCGCAGCTGTGAAGTCAGCAATACTGATCGAGCTGACAATGCCATGGAAGGAGGGACTTGAAGCTGCCTATGGGACAGAGGGCAGAGTATGCAGACCTGGAGAGAAAGTGGATGGAGCGTGAGGTTGTAACTGATGGAGGTGGGAGCCAGTGGCTTTTTGGGCAGATCAACATCTCGCCTGCTCAAGGACCTGAGACTATGTGGAGCGACACTGAGCAGATCCACCAAAGAACTCTCTGAGGAAGCTGAGAAAGCAAGCCATTGGCTCTGGCTGAAGCCACGAGAAAAGTCTCAGGGTGTAACATCAAATTAGACTTTGCTGCAGAGGGTGTCAGGGTGACGTCTCGGTTCACTGCCCCCCACAATGAGCGGTTGTCCCCAGCCGAACACCCTGCAGCAAAATCTTGCTGTATGCAGTCAGGTTTAGGCCTGACAGGCACCGTTGGAGGTGCGACAGGCCTAAGGCCCAGCAGAAAGTCCACCTCACTGTAATTGAATAAGGGGAATTGGATCGCGGCGGTGTGACAGAAGGACAGGAGAGATGTTAAAGTTAAACACGCCAAAGGGAAAACTAAAGGATGGAAGGACGTGCTACTTAGGAAAAAACAGACCTGAGTATGGGGTTATAATGTTGGATGACTGTTTCAACAAGTTACGTGAAAACCCGTTCGCCCATTGCTGACGATCTTTACATGTAAAACATTACGTCCTGGAGCTTTTTAATGTTTAAATAGAGTAAAGATTTGTGTGAACAAAGTTTACATTGCCTCCAAAAGGTTTCTGCACTCACCAGCAGCTTCAGCAGCTCCTCTGATAGAAGTCTGTGTTTTCTTTTGTTGTGGACTTTGGTGATCACTTGATAGAGTAGATGATGTTTCCTCAAATATCTCACAGCTCACAGGCTCTCCATTGTTCTCCTTCACGATTTGACCCAAGTGAGTGAACAGCTCTGGCAGTTCAAGGTTCTTCTGCTTCAAGTGTCTGTATCTACATTTTCTGATCATGTCTTTTAATGGAGGGTTCTCCATGAACTTTTCAATGGGACCTGAACTCTCCTCGCTGGGTGACGCTATCAGCACCAGAGAATGATTAAATGACCGATCACTGAACTTTTCAAGGACTCTGCAGAGCTTCTCTTTTTCCTCCTCGGTGAAGTCTTCGGGCTGTAGCACCAGCAGGAACACATGAGCTCCAGGATCAGACGGTTTCCCGCGGTTTTCTACATCTACTGTCAAGATGTTGGGGTATAGCAGATCTGGAGTGTTGAATAGAACGATTTCTTTGTCCTCCAGTGGTCCTCTGGCTCTCAGACAGCTGTCCGGTTCTTCTTCAGTGTTGAACACGGTCTGTCCCAGTATGAAGTTCCCCACTGAACTCCTCGCAGACCAGCTGTTCCCCAGAAGAACAACTCTCAGCTCAGACACTGAAAAGAGAAATGAGAAAGGACAACTCAATAGAGACTTGCATGGGTTCATTTAAAGTCTCATTGCTGTTTATCTTCAGGGGTTTAGTTACTTAGAGGTATAATACTATTACTATATACTATATTAAATATTGTAATCCCAGGTGTTCTTAAGTAGCAGAACAACAGAGTTCAGTGTGACTCACTGTACGGTGGCAGGAAAAGATTGCTGCTACTGCGCTTGCGGTGATGCAGGTCATCTGTGATTAGAAGAACACAGCATTTAATCAAATCTTTAATCGACCTGTTGAAATAGGAAGAGCATGAAAGAAAGAACCAGGTCGCGGGTCCAAGTGGCCGAAATGTGTTTCCTCAGGAGGGGGGCTGGAGTCTCCCTTAGAGAGAGGGGGAGAAGTTCAGCATCCGTGAGGAACTCGGAGTAGAGCCGCTGCTCCTTTGTGTTGAAAGGAGCCAGTTGAGGTGGTTCAGGATCATCTGGTAAGGATGAACCCTGGGCGCCTCCCTAGGGAGGAGTTCCAGGCACGTCACGCATCGGTTTTTAGACATTTTGCATCTTTTTGCGGTGATTTTGTATCTATTGATAACGTCATGGCGATGCGTGGCTTTGTTTCCAGATCTTTCCGTAGACCTCAGAGTTTTTGTGCGTCTTGTCGACTGTTTTTGAATCTTTTCATTGACCAAATCTGCAGTAAACACTCCACCTCCGCATCACACCAACGTGAACCTTTCACCGCCATTGTTTGAAATGTCCGCGCATGGTCCCTCCTTCTTTTTTCTACGTCCCAACAGGCGCACAGGAAATGACCTCAGAACCACCGTAGGCCTCGTGCTCGTACACGTGCGCACGCTCGTGCTCGTACACGTGCAAACATGCTTTACTAAAGCCCACCTCTCCCAAACGGGCCGTGGACGGCAAGCGTGCCGCTTCTAGACGCGGTACGGTTGCAGTCCACTTTTAAAGCGTTTCAAGGTGCTGGGAAATCCTGAAAATGCACCTTGAAATGCTTTAAAAGTCTTTCATTTAAAGAATATTTCAATATACAGGACAACATTTGATTTTAGGAACAAAGTGATGAAGACTGATGAAGACTGTTTTTATGATCAAATGTGGACGGAGACTTAAGACGATGTGTTTATTCTGACTGGACTCACCTGATGCTGCAGTCGCCATGATGTCACTCTGCTGGAAACATCAACACTGATCCCTAAAACAGGAAGAGTTTAAGAATTTAAACCTTTTCACACAGAGCGAACTGTGTTTCACTCACCTTCACATCCACAGAGGTGAGTCAAACTAAGTTATGTGTAAAATTGTGGTGGTTCTGCATCTATTTTTATACATTTTGCATCTTTTTGTGGTGGTTTCGCATCTATTTTTAGTCATTTTGCATCTTTTTGTGCTGGTTTTGCATCTATTTTTAGTCATTTTGCATCTTTTTGTGGTGGTTTTGCATCTATTTTTTATACATTTTGCATCTTTTTGTGGTGGTTTTGCATCTATTTTAAGTCATTTTGCATCTTTTTGTGGTGGTTTTGCATCTATTTTAAGTCATTTTGCATCTTTTTGTGGTGGTTTTGCATCTATTTTGAGTCATTTTGCATCTTTTTGGGGTGGTTTTGAATCTATTTTTAGTCATTTTGCATCTCTTTGTGGTGGTTTCGCATCTATTTTTAGTCATTTTGCATCTTTTTGGGGTGGTTTTGCATCTATTTTTAGTCATTTTTGCATCTTTTGTGGTGGTTTTGCACCTATTTTTAGTAATTTTTGCATTTTTTTGGGGTGGTTTTGCATCTATTTTTAGTCATTTTGCATCTTTTGTGGTGGTTTTGCATCTATTTTTAGTCATTTTGCATCTTTTTGTGGTGGTTTTGCATCTATTTTTTGTCATTTTGCATCTTTTTGTGGTGGTTTTGCATCTATTTTTAGTCATTTTGCATCTTTTGTGGTGGTTTTGCATCTATTTTTAGTCATTTTGCATCTTTTTGTGGTGGTTTTGCATCTATTTTTTGTCATTTTGCATCTTTTTGTGGTGGTTTTGCATCTATTTTTAGTCATTTTGCATCTTTTTGTCCTGGTTTTGCATCTTTTTTTAGTCATTTTGTGACAATGACATTCATCAGCTTTATTTCAGATCGATTTAACTTTAACTGAAATTAATCAACAAAAAAAACACCTTTGTTTATGCGCATGCCTGCGTTTCCGCCTCCACCTGAATCACCTGCGCATTTACCTGAAGTCAGATTTACCTTTTGTGTTGAGTGGGTTTAATTTCCTTCAAAATAAAGTGAGAATGAACAGGTTTCAACATAATATCTGTTATAAAAGTGTGATAATAATCAACTCACCCGAGGAAGACAGGCTGCGTTAATAACTATTATTATTATAATTATTGTTGTTGTTATTATTATTATCATATGTCCACTGTTGTTGCGTCCTGTTAATCTACAATACCGACAGATTCTTCTACTGCGTTCATCGTTTTAGTTTTTACCGTTTTAGTTGAGTTGAAACGCACCTGAAGTCCCGTCGAACCCAAAACGACAGAAAGTGAAAGTTAAGACTTTCTTTACTGCGTCAAACCACCCGACCCAGGTTTTTGCTGTGCGTGTTCATACTAGCCATTACGGTAATAGTACCCTAGAACTGGTTTCAAAATAAAAGCCTTCCTCGCAAAACCACCACAAAAAGATGCAAAATGACTAAAAATAGATGCAAAACCACCACAAAAAGATGCAAAATGACTAAAAATAGATGCAAAACCACCACAAAAAGATGCAAAATGTCTAAAAATAGATGCAAAAGCACCACAAAAAGATGCAAAATGTCTAAAAATAGATGCAAAACCACCACAAAAAGACGCAAAATGACTAAAAATAGATGCAAAACCACCACAAAAAGATGCAAAATGACTAAAAATAGATGCAAAACCACCACAAAAAGATGCAAAATGACTAAAAATAGATGCAAAACCACCACAATAAGATGCAAAATGTCTAAAAATAGATGAAAAACCACCACAAAAAGATGCAAAATGTCTAAAAATAGATGCAAAACCACCACAAAAAGATGCAAAATGACTAACAATAGATGCAAAACCACCACAAAAAGATGCAAAATGACTAAAAATAGATGCAAAACCACCTCAAAAAGATGCAAAATGACTAAAAATTGATGCAAAACCACCACAAAAAGATGCAAAAGGACTAAAAAAGATGCAAAACCAAACATCAAAATGTACAAATTCTACATTTTCCCTGTTGTTCCCATAAAATGAGGAAAAGTCATAAAAATAAAGCAAAAAAAGTTAAATCAAATATAATGAGTATTGATGAATAGGTGCCAGCCGACCCGGGTTTTTGCTGTGCGTGTTTATACTAGCCATTACGGTAACAGCGCCTTAAACTGGTTTCAAAATAAAAGCCTTCCTCGGGTACATACCGACAGTCAATAAAATAAAATGGTGGTTTTGCATCTATTTTTAGTCATTTTGCATCTTTTTGTGCTGGTTTTGCATCTATTTTTAGTCATTCTGCATCTTTTTGTGCTGGTCTTGCATCTATTTTTAGTCATTTTGCATCTTTTTGTAGTGGTTTTGCATCTATTTTTAGTCATTTTGCATCTCTTTGTGGTGGTTTTGCATCTATTTTTAGTCATTTTGTGTCGATTTGTGGTGGTTTTGCATCTATTTTTAGTCATTTTGCATCTTTTTGTGCTGGTCTTGCATCTATTTTTAGTCATTTTGCATCTTTTTGTAGTGGTTTTGCATCTATTTTTAGTCATTTTGCATCTCTTTGTGGTGGTTTTGCATCTATTTTTAGTCATTTTGTGTCGATTTGTGGTGGTTTTGCATCTATTTTTAGTCATTTTGTGTCGTTTTGTGGTGGTTTTGCATCAGTTTTTAATCATTTTGCATCTTTTTGTGAGTCAGGACTAAACCTGGGACGGAGTAAAATGGTTTTATAATGGTGTTTTTTAAATGTTGTACATTATTCTGTGATCATATTAGTCGTGTATAAGTAGTTTAAAGAGTGATTTGTTGACATAAATGAATTACAGAAACTAGCTTGATCGTTCCATGACTTTATTAGAAATCAGTGTTTGGACGTGTTTTAATGACCTTAACGTTACAACTGAAACTAACTTTATACTGTTGTTACAGATCCCGGAGGAGGAACACACAGATGCAGAGTGAGACACCGAGGATGACTCCCTGGAGACGGATGGAAGACGGGAGACTTGTTTTTTGTACGCATCTGACCAGGCTGGGACTGGACCAGGACCAGGACCAGGCTGGGACTGGTCCAACTAACTGGTGTGAGATCCAGGTATTTAACCTCTCACAAGGCCGATGATGTCACTGAAACCTTTGTGCTCCAAGTGCCAACGACCGTTGTTAGAGTGACAGTCGTTGGTGGAAGTAGGTCTGGACTTGGTTAGTGCTGGTCCGGTCTCAGCCTGGTCCTAGTCCTGGTCCTGGTCCTGGTCCAGTTGTTGGTGGCAGTAGGTCTGGACTTGGTTAGTGCTCTATTGAGTCTTAATGACAGTGGTTGGAGTCACAGGAGGACATTTGTGAACAGTTGTTCTTTGAGGTTAGATTGTTGAATGAAGGGATGAAAGGGCAGCATTGTAAACTGGAGATAAATGGTGTCCTTTGTATCGTACATTTTCCATATATTTATTTAGTTTCCTGTATATCCCACATGTTGTACAGTGCGGCCTTTACTCTCATGAGTAACACAGAGAAACGGAAACAGAATAAGATTTCAACAAGTATTTAATAATCAAAGGGTAAACAAGAGCGTCAAGTGAGCAGCGGGGGGGGGGGGGGGGGTGTGTAGGGTCCAGGGAAAGAGTCCAGGGAGGGGAACAAAACAAAAGACAACGAGATGATCCCAGGAAAAACACGAACGGGATCTCCGGGAAACTAAAACAAAAACAACAAAGAAACAATTAGCGACAAACAAACACGGAGCGAATAAGCAATCATACGTAACGGGAGCCAACCAATGAGACACGGTACCACGTAAATGAGGAAACGATCTGGCGCCAAATGCGTCCCACATCCGGCTCTTTATACTCCAGGGGAGGTGATTACTGGAACTGGATTCAGCCGGTCCAGGACAACGCCTTCCAGCTCCAGACACACAAACACAGAGAGGGGAGACACATGCAGGGAACAACAGACAGGGGGAGACAAACACACGCACAGAAGGGAGCAAAGAAAAGGGCTGCCAGGACTGGGATCCTGACAAATGGTGACATTTGTTGGTCGTAAAACGTTGATATCATCTACTGGGCTCAGGAACATTTGGTGGTGTGTTTGTTGTTGTTGTTACTGTGATGTTCTCGTGTTTGTTGTTGTTGTTACTGTGATGTTCTTGTTTTTTGTTACTGTTACTGTGATGTTCTCGTGTTTGTTGTTACTGTTACTGTGATGTTCTTGTTTGTTGTGACTGTTGCTGTGATGTTCTTGTGTTTGTTGTTGTTGTCACTGTGATGTTCTTGTGTTTGTAAGGTGGACAAAAGGGAGAAGGGAAGGGCTACCAGGACTGGGATCCTGACATTTACAATTCTTTTTAGTTTGCTTTTTCTTTTGCACTATTTAGAATCAATCTTTTGTACTTATTGCACCGTGGGTCGGAGTGAAACGTATTTTAGATTCCTCTGTTTGCCTGGGACAGAAACTGACAATAAAGCTGACTTTGGCTTTTATATTATATATTTTTAAAGCGGAGAGAGGACTGCTGCACACTGTAGAAGCAACAAACAACTCAACGAAAACCTGTAGAAACATTTTGATGCTTTAAAATATAAAAAAACATTAAAGTTTATGGAAAAATCAGGACCAACCCGACTTGAACCTGAGTAGTTTCTGTCCAAACCTGAACCCCGGCTGCAGTTTTACGCCCAAGCTTGATTAAAAACCTGAGTTTCTGCTGCTTTAAAAAAACAATCAATATGATAAGTTGAACCTGTGAATGTTCTCATGTGTCCAGGTCGTCGTTCTCCTCAAAGCAATTTCAGTCAAAAGCAACTGGACTTGGTTATTTGTCTAGGAAGATGTTTCACCTCTCATCCAAGAGGCTTCATCAGTTCATGTACGCATCTGACCAGGACCAGGACCAGGACCAGGAACAGGCTGGGACTGGACCAACTATCTGGTGTAGAGATCCAGGTATTTAACCTCTCACAAGGCCGACGATGTCACTGGAACCCTTTGTGCTCCAAGTGCCAACGAGCGTCGTTAGAGTGGCAGTCGTTGGTGGGAAGTTGGTATTGGACTTCGTTAGTGCTGGTCCAGTCCCAGCCTGGTCCTGGTCCTGGCACAAGAACAACTGTTCACAAATGGCCTCCTCTGACTCCAACCACTGTCGTTGGAGTCACAGGAGGCCATTTGTGAACAGTTGTTCTTTGAGGTTGGATTGTTGAATGAAGGGATGAAAGGGCAGCATTGTAAACTGGAGAGAAGTGGTGTCTCAGACCTCCTTGTCTGTTTAGTGATGGTTTCTCTACTTTTACATAGATGCATCTTTTACTTCTAATTCAGTGTTTAATCTGCGGTCATGTCTGTTCTTGTAACTCGTGTTCTCTCAGAGCTGTGAGTAAAACTTAAACCTTTGAACTTCTTCAAGTGTTCCATATTTGTCTTAACGACCGTTGTTGGTGGGCAGTTGGTTTCGACTTCGTTAGTGTTGGTCCAGTCCCAGCCTGGTCCTGGTCCTGGTCCAGTCGTTGGTGGAAGTAGGTCTGGACTTGGTTAGTGCTCTATTGAGTCTGAACGACAGTCATTGGAGTCACAGGAGGACATTTGTGAACAGTTGTTCTTTGAGGTTAGATGGTTGAATCTCCTGGTACGGTAAAACAATGTCTTATAAAAATGGAAAGGTCTACAAGAAGGAGTCAGCAGAGAGGTCTCACAACCATCAAGGGGAATTTATTGAATCAAGGTCAACACTCATCACAGAGTTCCAAGTGTCTCTTAACAGAACTTCCCCTCTTATACTGAGGTCCGTGGGCTACCGTTTACACGCCCCATCAGGTCTTTTCCAATACACACTCATTACATTTACAATCAGTGGCGTCTACTTTGTGTCCAGACGTCATCGTGCTTATACAGAATGTGCTCATCAGGCCTATGTCCCCAGAACACAGTGATCTCGCCCTGTTATTCACTTTCTCAATCATGTTTTCTTCCACATTTCCCTCCTGTGAGGGTTTTAACCCTCATTAAAGAATAACGTTAGAAATCAAATCGCCATCCGCGGCTCATGCAGGTGAAAAACCTCCGGCCTTCATTTCGTCATCATGTAATCGTTCTTGATCATCTCATCATTCAGTGGAGGAGAAAAGTCCCGCATAGTCCCCACGGCCTCTGTTTTGACATACATAGATAATGGGCGACTGCGCTAGGCGCGAACAATGGCTGCGTTGATTTCTTCACGTTCATCTTTTAGCATGTGATAAAAATGAACCATTTGTAAATGAAACTATGAAATGTATGTAAATTATAACCGCAACCATGATACAGTGTCATTACCTGTAAAACTGTCAACTGAAATCATCAAATATAGTGTAAGCCTGAGCAACTTTAGATTAGCGCTTGCCTGCGTTGTGCAGTTGTGTTAAATCAAAACATGAGATCAAAGATTATATATGTCTATATCTGAGAATGAATCTTAACCCTAACCCTTGAAACAGGAAATAAGAGTATATATGTGTTAATATCTGAGAATGAATCTTAACCTAACTGAATACAATGAATGAAAACACTACTTTCTTCTTCCCTGACTCTCAACTGTGCAGATCATCCGCTGTGATCTGGCGATTTTCAGCATGCCCAAATGCCCAAATGCCCAAATACAGTTCTATTATTCTCTAAACAGAATGTGTGCTCATCAGGCCTATGTCCCAAGTACACTGTGACCTTGTCCTGTTATTCACTTCCTCAATCATGTTTTCTTCCACACTGGGAAGGGATGAAAGGACAGCATCGTTAATTGGAGATTAATGGTGTTCCATATTTGTCTTAACAACCGTCATTGGTGGAAGTAGGTCTGGACTTCATTAGTGCTCTATTGGGTCTTAACGACCGCCGTTGGAGTCACAGGAGGCCATTTGTGAACAGTCGTTCTTTGAGGTTGGATCGTTGAATGAAGGGATGAAAGGGCAGCATTGTAAACTGGAGAGAAGTGGTGTCTCAGACCCCCTCCTCTGTTTAGCGATGGTTTCTCTACTTCTGCATAGGTGGCTTCTTCACTCATTCATTCATGCATTTCATCATTTCAAATATCAAACATCAGCGAAGGAGGACATGATCCAAACTCAAACGTGTAAGTTTAACATTTTTTACTCCATCTGTTGTTGTTGTTGTTGTTGTTGTTGTTGGAGATCCAGGTATTTAACCTCTCACAAGGCCGATGATGTCACTGGAACCCTTTGTGCTCCAAGAGCCAACGACCGTCGTTAGAGTGACAGTCGTTGGTGGGAAGTTGGTTTGGACTTCGTTAGTGCCGGTCCAACCCCAGCCTGGTCCTGGTCCTGGTCCTGGTCCTGGTCGAGTTGTTGGTGGAAGTAGGTTTGGACTCTGTTAGTGCTCTATTGAGTCTGAACGACAGTCGTTGGAGTCACAGGAGGCTATTTGTGAACAGTTGTTCTTTAAGGTTAGATTGTTCAAATATACTGAGGAGGGATGAAAGGGCAGCATTGTAAATTGGAGATTAGTGGTGTTCCATATTTGTCTTAACGACTGTCTTTGGTGGAAAGTAGGTTTGGACTTCGTTAGTGCTGGTCCAGTCCCAGCCTGGTCCTGGTGCTGGTCCAGTTGTTGGTGGAAGTAGGTCTGGACTTGGTTAGTGCTCTATTGAGTCTTAACGACAGTCGTTGGAGTCACAGGAGGACATTTGTGAACAGTTGTTCTTTGAGGTTAGATTGTTGAATGAAGGGATGAAAGGGCAGCATTGTAAACTGGAGATAAGTGGAGTCTCAGACCCCCTCCTCTGGTTGGCGATGGTTTCTCTACTTCTGCATAGGTGGCTTCTTTTAATTCTAATTCTGAAGTTCTGAGGAAGGCTGGAGTACAAACTGTCTGCTGAGGAAAGGGAAGAAGACGTCCTTACCATAGAACTAACTTGTCTCACCAGAGGAAACTCTAAATTTCAAAATGGATAAAGAAGACATTGGAGATACAATCGATCTATTAGAATTGGAGTTGTATTTTGTTAGATGCCGCTGTTGACACCTAATGTTAAACAGTTCCATCTACTAATATCATGGTGATGCAGAGTCAGTGGGGAGGTCACTGGATGCTACACTTTTTTTTGTATTTCTGTTGGAGTTCCTGCATTTCTTCCCCGTGCTTTTTCTTTAAGTTGTCCGTTTCTTCTTCCAGTGCTTTCGCATATGTCCCTTTTGTTACCTGCACTTCTTCCTCATGCTCTATCTTTAAGTTGTCTGTTTCTTCTTTCAGTGCTTTCTCATATGTCCCTTTTGTTTCCTGCATTTCTTCCTCATGCTTTTTCTTTAAGTCGTCTGTTTCTTCTTTCAGTGCTTTCTCTTTGTGACTTGCGAGGTCTTTTAACAGATTGGACTCTTTGTCATGTCTCTCTTCTGTCTCCTGCATTTGTCTTCCATGCCTTTGCTTCAGCTCCTGTATTTCCTCCATGTGCTTCTCGACCAACGCTGTAAAGTCTTCGGTGTATTTTCTTCTGAACTCATTGAACTCTTCAGCGTGTTTTCTGGCCTCCTCTTCATATTTCTTCTTCATTTTCTCCAGTTTTTTCTTGTAGCTTTCCTCTAAATCTCTTCTCTCCTTCTCCTCCTGATCTCTTCTGATTCGATCTTCTTCTTTTCTTTTGTTTTCATGTTTTTCTCGTTCCCGCTCGTATTCTTCTTGCAACTTTTTAAGTCTTGTTTGTTCCTTGTGTCGCCTCTGTTCATCTTCTCTGTATTGTTTCTCCCACCAGTCTTTCCTCTCCATCTCCCAGTCCTCTTTTTGCTTTCTCATCTCTTCTTTACTCTGCTCCAACCCCCTTTCAAGTTTTTTCTCCATGTCCTTTCGTTTGTCTTCTTCCTGCCTTTTCGTCTTCCTTTCCTCCTTTTCTTTCTTTTCCCATTCTTTCTTTCTCTCCTCACGCTCCTTGTTGATGTTTTCCTCCATTTCTTTAAGTTGCCTGGCTCTCTCTTGTTCAACTTCTGCTTGCTTTTGTTCCATTCTTTTCTTGATTGCGTCCATTTCCTCCTCGTGTTTTCTTTGAAGCTCCTCCTTCTGTCTCTGCATTTCTTCTTCTTTCTCCTTCAGGATCCTCTCCAGTTCTTTCTGGATGGCTTCCTCAGCCTCTTGGAACATCTCGGAGGTGTAGCAGTTTCCGCCATTTTCCTTCAGCATTTTGTTGGACTTCTTCATCAGTTCTCTGACTTGAGTGCGGTCCTTTCGATCCTTGTTATTGAAGACTTGGTACCTTCCTCCACAGTCATTTATCAGTTTTTTCAAAAAGTCATCACATATCTCTAAGTAACACTCAATTGTTTGATCTTCCAGATCATCTCCTCTGGTGAATACAACGATGATGAAATCTCCTGCATTCTTGCCGAAGTATTTCTTGATCAGTTCCACAGAGTCTTTCTCCTCTTGCGTAAATCGGCCGATCTGCAGCACTAATAAGAACACATGAGGTCCAGGAGACAACATGCTGACGCATTTCACAAGCTCCTGTTGAACGTCATCATTGGACAGAGTCGTGTCGAATAAGCCGGGAGTGTCGACCACAGCAATGGGGCGTCCATCAATCTCTCCTGTTGCTTTCTCACAGAACTTGGTCACAGACTTTGAGCTGGTAGTAGATTTAAAGCATTCTTTGCCCAAAATGGTGTTTCCAGTTGCACTCTTCCCACTGCCGGTCTTCCCAATCAGCACCATCCTGAGACACTCTCTGTTCTGACTTTGATCATCGCCCCCCATTTCAACTTTTAGATCCTTCAGTTCAGCTTCTAGTCTTGTCTCTCTCTCCACCTGAGCCTTGGTAAACATCTTCATTGTGAAGCATCTGGATCCTTCAACTCCCATCTTTTCCACAGAATCCAACAGTTCTGGGATCTGCTGCTGGTCCTTGATGTTGAGAAGAACATATCTTCCTCCATAGCTCTGACGGAGCTCCTGGATGTCCTTGTTTTCTCTTAAAAAGTTCACAACAGCTGGAGCTGTAGGATCTGACTCCACAGTTAACAGAATCATGGTGACGTCAATGACCCGAGAGCTGAATGTGTTCTGGAGGATCTTTAACTCTCCCTTGTCTTCATCAGTGAGGGGACCCACAGGTAGGACCAGGATGAAGGCATGGACACCCTCAGGATCACAGAGGGAGATACACCTGAATGATTCCTCCATCACTTCCTCCTGAGGTTTTCCATACAGGGCAGGCAGCTCCACCAGGGAAACCCAACGTCCACACACCTCTCTCTGATGTTTAACACACTCTGAGGAGTTAGAGTCTGAATGAAAATCTGTCCGTTCTAAAATGGCCTTGGCCGCTGAAGTCTTCCCTGCTCCTCTCTTCCCACACAGAACCAGGTTTAAAACTGGTTTGATGTCTTCAGACATTGGTCTGAGGGTCTCTTCAGTGAACGTGAGGAAGCTATCTTTGCTATGATGCACAATGTTCTGAATCTTCTGCATCAACAGTGTGTGGTCATCTTCCATCATGTTGTAGTGTCTTCCTTCACAGTCTTTGAGGAGCTGAGTCAAACCTTTTTTGTTCCCGTCTTTTGTGCTGATGACCATTGAGTGTCTAAAGGCGTCTTGACCAAACAAACTCAGGATGAACTTCAGTGTTTGTCTGTTCTCCTCTGTGAACTCAGAAGGCTTCACTAACAACAGCAGAACATTTGGTCCAGGAGGACAAAGAGTCACGCAGTTTCTCATGTCTTCTCTGACTGCTTCAACAGACAGACTGAAGATGTCTGGACTTTTCACAACCTTTAAAGGATTTCCTCTCCACTCTCCACAGACGACCTCACATTGCTTCTTTGGATTTAATTTCGGAACCATAAACTGTTCCCTCCCAGTTATGAATTTGCATAATGTTTTCTTTTCGGACTCGCTTTTTCCAAACATTACAATCCTGAGTCCACGTGCTATGAAATGGAAAAGATGAATATTAGTTATTAGATCCCAATGAGCACCTTCTCAGCCCTCCGTCATTCATTTAACAACAGACAATAATAAGTGATCGCTCCTTATTGTGTCAGAATCCGTTCCCTCATCGCTTAAATATATTACTGCTTAAATTATCATGCCTGTGATTTGGTTACAAGTTGCTCTTTATGGATTCTTTTCAGTCAGTAACATATACCTCATATAGCTTGTATTATATATTGCGACTGCATCAGGATAGAAGGAAGAAGGAGGCCTTCCAGAATCTGTTATCCCAGAAGACTCCGGAGGCAGTTGCAAGGTATCTGCTGTGTCAGAGGCAAAGCAGCGGGTGTGGGAGGAGTTCAGAGAAGTCCTGTAGAAGGACTTTGGGGCGGCACCAAGGTGCTTCTGGAAAACCATTCGGCACCTCAGGAGGGGGACACGGGGAACCGTCCAAGCTGTTTACAGTAAGGACGGGTCGCTGGTGACCTCAGCTGATGAGGTCATGGGGCGGTGGAAGGACTCTGAGGAAGTCCTGAATGGGCCCAACACACCCTCTTTTGTAGAGGCAGAGCTGGAGGCTGATGGGGATCATCGTCAACATCTCTGACAGAAGTCACTGAGGTAGTCAAACAACTCCACAGAGGCAAAGCCCCAGGGATCCATGAGCTTCATCCAGACATGCTGAAAGCTTTGGGTTTGGAGGGGCGGTCCTGGTCCACACGTCTCTGACACATTGCTCGGAAGTCTGGGACAGTGCCAAGGGAGTGGCAGACCGGGGTGGTGGTTCCCCTATTTAAAAAGGGGGACCAGAGGGTGTGTGCCAATTACAGGGGTATCACACTACTAAGCCTCCCTGGTAAAGTCTACTCCAAGGTGCTGGAAAGGAGGTTCGTCCTGTGATACCTCAGACTGAAGAGGAACAATGCGGATTCAGTCCTGGACTTGGACCAGGACCAGCTCTTCACTCTCAAAGATCCTGGAGGGGGCCTGGGAGTGTGCCCATACAGTCTACATGTGCTTTGTAGATCTGGAGAAGGCACATGACCAGGTCCCTCGGGAGATACTGTGGGAGGTGCTACGGGAGTCTGGGGTGAGGGGGTCACTTCTGTGGGCCATCATATCTCTGTACACCCAAAGCGAGAGCTGTGTTCGGATCCTCGGCAGTAAGTCGGATTCGTTGCCGGTGGGGGTCAGCCTCTGCAAGGGGTGTGCTTTGTCACCAATCCTGTTTGTGATTTTCATGAACAGGTTATCGCGGCGTAGTCGTGGTGGGGAGGGGTTGCAGTTCGGTGGGCTGAGGATCTCGTCTCTGCTTTTTGCAGATGATGTGGTCCTGATGGCATCGTCGGTCAGTGACCTTCAGCACTCACTGGTATCGGTTCGCAGCCGAGTGTGAAACGGCCGGGATGAGGATCAGTACCTCTAAATCTGAGGCCATGGCTCTCAGAAGGAAACCGGTGGATTGTTACTCCGGGTACGAAATGAGTCCTTACCCCAAGTGAAGGAGTTCAAGTACCTCAGGATCTTGTTCCCGAGTTAGGGGACGATGGAGCCTGAGTTTGGCCGAAGAATTGGAGCAGCGGGGGCGGAGCTGCAGTCGCTCTACTGCACCGAGAGCTGAGCCGGAAGGCAAAGCTCTGGATCTACCGGTCAATCTTTGTTCCTACCCTCACCTGTGGTCATGAAAGCTGGGTCATGACCGAAAGAACAAGGTCACGGGTACAAGCGGCCGAAATGTTTTTTCTCAGGAGGGGGGCTGGAGTCTCCCTTAGAGAGAGGGGGAGAAGTTCAGCATCCGTGAGGAACTTGGAGTAGAGCCTTTGCGTTGAAAGGAGCCAGTTGAGGTGGTTCAGGATCATCTAGTAAGGATGAACCCTGGGCGCCTCCCTAGGGAGGTGTTCCAGGCACGTCCAGCTGGGAGGAGGCCTTGGAGAAGACCCAGGACTAGGGAATGGCTCAGGATCCCCCAGTTAGAGCTGGTTAATGTGGCCTGGGAAAGGGAAGTTTGGGGTCCCCTGCTGGAGCTGCTGCCCCCACGACCCGACCCCGGATAAGCGGTTGAAGATGAGATGAGATGTATCAGGATAATAACATGTGATTTACTTACATTGGGCGGATGGGGTATATTTTCCAGGAGCCTTCTCCTCTGCAAAAGAAAATCATATCAAGAACAACAGTATGATTCTACAGTAATCTGTTATCATTTGAAAATTCTCCTTAACTTTTTAGGTCTTCTGTACTTACCAACCGGTTTTGTTGGATCTTCTGTCTGTTCCGGGCTTTCAGCTAAAGCTGCTGCTGCATCTTCAAATACGTCACAGCTCACATGTTCGCCAATGTTCTCTTTTACAATCTGACCCAGACGAGTTAGCAGCTCTGGAAGTTCAAGGTTCTTCTGCTGCAGGTGTCTGTATCTACATTTCCTGATCATGTCTTTCAAAGGCTGGTCTTGTTTGTCTTTGTCCATGATACCTGAACTCTCCTCTCTGGGTGGTGACATCAGAACCAATGAATGATCAAATGATTCTTCACTGAAGCTTTCAAGGATTGATCTTAGCTTAATTTTTTGTTCCTCAGTGAAGTCTTCGGGCTGTAGAACCAGCAGGAACACATGAGGTCCAGGATCAGAGAGGCTCACACAGTCTTTCACATGTTTTCTTAGTTTGTCTTCAGAGATGTTGGGAAGCAGCAGATCTGGAGTGTTGATGAGAACAATGTCTTTCTCCTCCCGCTTTCCTCTGACTCTCAGACAACTGGTTGGTTCTTGTTCAGTGTTGAACACAGTCTGTCCCAGTATGAAGTTCCCCACTGAATTCCTTGCAGACCAGCTGTTCCCCAGAAGAACAACTCTCAGCTCAGACACTGAAAAGAAAAAACACTAAATGTATCGATGTATAGACTTTGTCCAAAATTAATTGAACAATATTTGACCAATTGTATTCCTGAAAGTTAAAGTTTCTTCTAGTCTTCTTGTACATCAGAGGAACAACAGAATCCATACAACGCACCTTGAAGAAACATCAGATAAACACAGCCGTGAAACCACCACCAAACAACTCCGACAACAACTTGTGCACCCCAAAGACAAAACAACACCGGACAAGAAATGTGACGTCATCTATGAGATTCCACGCAAATCATGCAATAAAACGTAGATCGGAGAAATCGGGCAAGCTTTCAGTACAAGAAAAAAAGAAGATCAGAGGGAATGTGAGCAGGAGACAACGAGAGAACAAAACATCAGCCAGAACAGACAATTGCAGAAGAAACAACCACAGCATGGACTGGAACAGGGGAGAACATCACATCAGAAACAAACAGGTACAGAAGATGGAGGAAGGAGGGCGTAGAAATAAGGAGGCGTGAGGGCAGCACCATGAACAGGGACGAGGGGGCGCCATTCTCTGCCAGCGGTACCAGGGCGAGGAACGGACACAACCGGGTCGAGAACTTTATTTTGAAGTTTCCCGGCCCGGTCAGCTATATTCATAAAACACGTCATACCTGGAAGAAAACAGCAGCTCTGAGGAAGGCTGGAGTACAAACTGTCCGCTAAGAAAAGGGAAGAGGACGTCCTCACCATACGACTAACTTGTCTGACTAGAAGAAACTTTAACTTTCAAAGTAAATAATCTTGGATTCATAAAAACTCCAGTCAAAAGTTCAGAAATGATCACTTATGTTACTACTCTGAGTTCAAATTGGATTTACCTACAGGGAGGAAATCAAAAGACAGAATTCAAGAACTTGCGTTTGAAGTACAAGTTGAAATTCGAGCATTGTGCTTTGGAGTTGTAGGAGACACTTTTGGTTGTTTGGTTGCGTCGCAGTTTTGAGTTGTAAATGACAAAATGAACGTGCATCCCTTAATCAATCTGAATCACACGCAGATGTTTCTATTTGGAACCGGATCCAAATGTTCCGGTCCATGGGAGTCCATCGTACGTATCTTCATATTATCAATTCCTCTTACGATTACAGGTGCTAACGCGTCAGGATATGCATAGTATTCTGGCACCTTCATGAGGGTTATGGTTTTCATTGTTTGCAATACCGTTCAATGGCAGATCTCGCTTCCTACCTAACGGACGTGTTTAGCCAATCAGGAGCAGAGTAGGGTGGGACAGGGCTGCACAAAGACAAGACATCAAGTGTTGGAGGGCAGTGGAGCATACGGTGCTACTGTCACTGGGAGCGTACCTATGTTCCCCGCTTTTCCCCAAAAAAGGTCCTTTGTTCCCCGGTCTGTTATATTTTCCACAATCAGTGAGGAATTCCCCGGCAAATAGGCGTATGTAGACCCTAACACTACCCTCTAACCCTGACCCTGACCGTACCCCAACACTAACAAAACGCTAACTTAGGGTGCACTCCCACTGTTCCTTCGTCCCGTGCCCCGTGCTTTAGGGTCCTTGTCCCCTGTCCAGGCCCGTTTGTACTCACACTACCTGGGCCTCGGAGAATGCTTCTTGCTGCCTATACGTCATCACGCCGTAACACGTCACACGCATTGATGACGTCATGGCGATGCGTGGCTTTGTTTCCAGATCTTTCCGTAGACCTCGGAGTTTTTGTGCATCTTGTCGACTGTTTTTGAATCTTTTCATCGACCAAATCTGCAGTAAACACTCCACCTCCGCATCACACCAACGTGAACCTTTCACCGCCATTGTTTGAAATGTCCGCGCATGGTCCCTCCTTTTCTTTTCCATGTCCTAACAGGCGCACAGGAAATGACCTCAGAACCGCCGTAGGCCTCGTGCTCGTACACGTGCGCATGCTCGTGCTCGTACATGTGCAAACGTGCTTTACTAAAGCCCACCTCTCCCAAACGGGCCGTGGACGGCAAGCGTGCCGCACCTAGACGCGGTACGGTTGCACTCACACTGGTCAAACGAACCAGACTTTAGCCGTGAAACGTGCTTAGGCAAGGGACAGAGGAACAGTGTGAGAGCGCCCTTAAATCAGTGGAGGCAGAGGCTTATGCAACCGGGGGGAAATCGGACCCGGGGAACATCGGGTTGGCCCTCTGTCACTCGCCTGATCATCGGGATCTATAGCCGGATTTAAAGCGTTTTGTTGAGACAGAAAGAGGATGAGATGTGTTGTGTGTCTCTTTCTCTTGCTTCGTCCAGACAAAAGACAACGAGAGCCGGCAGTCTCACTGGGAGGTGAATCCCCCTTGTGGCGAAAATTGGGATAACATCCAAATATTAATTCACACAATAAGAAACAAAAGCCTTAATATGTTGAGGTGGTTCAGGGATCTGGTAAGGATGAACCCTGGGCGCCTCCCTAGGGAGGTGTTCCAGGCACGTCCAGCTGGGAGGAGGCCTCGGGGAAGACTCAGGACCAGGTGGAGAGATTAGATCTCCACACTGGCCTGGGAACGCCTCAGGATCCCCCAGTTAGAGCTGGTTAATGTGGCCCGGGAAAGGGAAGTTTGGGGTCCCCTGCTGGAGCTGCTGCCCCCGAGACCTGATCCAGGATCAGAGGCTGAAGATGAGATGAGATGAGCCTTAATATTCTGATTCAATCCAGTTAGACTCACTGAGAGGGGGCAGGATTTCATAGCTGCTTCTGCGCTTCACGGGCTGCACGACATCTGAAATGATAAGGACACAGAAGGGATGCCTTTTTATTTATGTATTCATTCATTCACATGTGTTTTATAATATTCCTGCTTATGACAGTAAGGACAATTATGTGTTTTATACCCGTATCTTTTTACCTTTCGATTGTTCGTGAACCCATTCATACAATCAACGTGCTGATGTTCAGGTAACTTTTACAAATACACAGGTTCTGGTGATTTTGATAATAATTTGTAACACTGCCAGTGTTTTGAGTGAATGTGATATAGAAATAATATTTATCCTGCCTTAGTTCTTGAGCAACAGTGTTTCATTTTAAGGTCAAAGGTCATAACTGATCTGAAAAGACAAAAACAATTGAATGCATTTCATCTGTCGCTATAAGGCACCTCAGTACCAAACATCAAAATAGTTCTTAGAGGTTCAGTAACAGCTAAAGAATCTGTTGGTCGCAGGACTGATAACGTAACCCATCAGTTCAGCTCGGGCAAGATGGCCGATTGTAGTTGGTGTGATTCTTAAGGCAAGATCTTTTTTTATGAGATTTGCTTTAAACTAAGTTAATTATTCAAACGGTGTGGATCAAACAAAGCCCGATGAGAGAGACTTATGTTCGTGTTAGTAACGTAAAGCTCGACTGGACTCACCGGAAGCTTCCGCCATAACGTCTTTGTGAGAGACACATTCAACGGGAGCCGCCGACTGTCAAGAGAAACACAACACACATGAAAACAAACATTAAATCATTTATACATTACTGAACAGACAGGAGGGAAACTCTTATTTTTAAGACGTTTAAAACTGTTATTGACGATCGATTGGTGACACTATTCACCAATTCTTCTTTGACATCTCATCTCATCTTCAGCCTCTTATCCGGGGTCGGGTCGTGGGGCAGCAGCTCCAGCAGGGGACCCCAAACTTCCCTTTCCCGGGCCACATTAACCAGCTCTAACTGGGGGATCCTGAGGCGTTCCCAGGCCAGTGTGGAGATCTAATCTCTCCACCTGGTCCTGGGTCTTCCCCGAGGCCTCCTCCAAGCTGGACGTGCCTGGAACACCTCCCTAGGGAGGCGCCCAGGGTTCATCCTTAGCAGATGATCCTGAACCACCTCAACTGGCTCCTTTCAACGCTAAGGAGCAGCGGCTCTACTCCGAGTTCCTCACGGATGCTGAACTTCTCCCCCTCTCTCTAAGGGAGACTCCAGCCACCCTCCTGAGGAAACACATTTCAGACGCTTGGACCTGGACCTGGTTCTTTGGGTCCTGACCCAGCTTTCATGACCACAGGTGGGGGTAGGAACCAGGACTGAGGGTAGATCCAGAGCTTTGTCTTCCTCAGCTCTCTGTTCGTCACAACGGTGCGGTAGAGCGACTGCAGCTCCGCCCCCGCTGCTCCGATTCTCCGGCCAAACTCACGCTCCATCGTCCCCTCACTCGTGAACAAGATCCAGAGGTACTTGAACTCCTTCACTTGGGGTCAGGACTCATAAATGAACAGAGTATTCTATTTTGCAGGAGAGCAACTAAAAGAATATAAAACATATATATTTACTAATTAGGCACTAAATGTAAACAGAAGCCTAACGTTATGCATGGCTCTAACGGTACTGTGATCTCGTACCCTCAGTCTGACATGGAGTTTTTTAACGTGTTAAGAATAAATCTGATCTGAAGTTATGACGGCGTCTCGAGTTGTGGCTGGACAGTCGGCACACGACCAAGGATTGTTTTAAGTTTGCAGTAGGAAACAAAAGCAGGCAGCGTTTATTACGAGTAACACCGGAGCGACCGGAAATACAGGAACTGTGGCACGGCGCGACAGTGTCGGGTGATACTTCTGCAACAGCCACAAACATGCACGCCTTTCAAAATCGCTCTATGCCTGTTTGAATATGTGCACTTTTCCTTGCATATTTTACCCCACAAAGTAATTTCTTGGTGTTTTGTTTGATTTGAGGGAAGCATTTAGGGTTCAGCTCAGCACAGGAGACGTTGGAAACAACACAATACAACTTGTATTCGTCGGTCTGATACTGTATCTGTTCCCTCGTTCACTCCTCATTGATGCTCTGTGTGAATGAAGTCCTGCTCCACAGGTGTTCAGCATCAGTGCACTGGTTTTATGACCTGAGTCTGAAGAATGAGCTGTGAGAATATCAGCAATAACAGCTTTCTTTTACAGAACTACCTGGTTGTTTTTCTCTAGTTTTGGTCGAGTTCACTCACCTGCTGGATTCATTGCTGCGACACAAACAGCCGAGAAAGTGAAAGTAAAATAGGCTCCTGGAGGGAGGGGAGTCACCTGCTCACCTGAAAGTTTCCTGGCATTTAAAGCTGCACACACTGGAGGTGTGATTGTGTCATTTAGGGAAAACTGAGCTTTTTTAATACCCTTTAAAACCCCAATGTTTCCTATTTTATTAACCTTTATTTACACAGGACAAATCTCATTGAGACCTCATTTGCAAGAGAGACCTGTTCAGGTCGGCAGCAGCAAAACACAAAGTTACAGACTGACTGAACACACAGGAGACACAACACAAAACACACAGGAGACATAACACACAAAACAAACAGTACAAAGAGCAAAGAACAAGTCAAGTACAAGTGCAGACCCCTAAAGACTGTCTACACAGCCTTCCTTCGAGCAGTTTGAAGTCCCCTAAAGAGGTAAAGCTGGACAGCTTCAGCCTCTGCTGGAGCTGGTTCCAGGTCGCAGGAGCAGCTTCAGCCTCTGCTGGAGCTGGTTCCAGGTCTCAGGTGCAGCTTCAGCCTCTGCTGGAGCTGGTTCCAGGTCTCAGGTGCAGCTTCAGCCTCTGCTGGAGCTGGTTCCAGGTCTCAGGTGCAGCTTCAGCCTCTGCTGGAGCTGGTTCCAGGTCTCAGGTGCAGCTTCAGCCTCTGCTGGAGCTGGTTCCAGGTCTCAGGAGCAGCTTCAGCCTCTGCCTCTGCTGGAGCTGGTTCCAGGTCTCAGGTGCAGCTTCAGCCTCTGCTGTAGCTGGTTCCAGGTCTCAGGAGCAGCTTCAGCCTCTGCCTCTGCTGGAGCTGGTTCCAGGTCGCAGGTGCAGCTTCAGCCTCTGCTGGAGCTGGTTCCAGGTCTCAGGAGCAGCTTCAGCCTCTGCTGGAGCTGGTTCCAGGTCGCAGGAGCAGCTTCAGCCTCTGCTGGAGCTGGTTCCAGGTCTCAGGTGCAGCTTCAGCCTCTGCTGGAGCTGGTTCCAGGTCTCAGGTGCAGCTTCAGCCTCTGCTGGAGCTGGTTCCAGGTCTCAGGTGCAGCTTCAGCCTCTGCTGGAGCTGGTTCCAGGTCTCAGGAGCAGCTTCAGCCTCTGCCTCTGCTGGAGCTGGTTCCAGGTCTCAGGTGCAGCTTCAGCCTCTGCTGGAGCTGGTTCCAGGTCTCAGGTGCAGCTTCAGCCTCTGCTGTAGCTGGTTCCAGGTCTCAGGAGCAGCTTCAGCCTCTGCCTCTGCTGGAGCTGGTTCCAGGTCGCAGGTGCAGCTTCAGCCTCTGCTGGAGCTGGTTCCAGGTCTCAGGAGCAGCTTCATCCTCTGCTGGAGCTGGTTCCAGGTCGCAGGAGCAGCTTCAGCCTCTGATGGAGCTGGTTCCAGGTCTCAGGAGCAGCTTCAGCCTCTGCTGGAGCTGGTTCCAGGTCGCAGGAGCAGCTTCATCCTCTGCTGGAGCTGGTTCCAGGTCGCAGGCGCAGCGTAGGAAAACGCCTTCTTGCCAAGTTCAGTTGAATTTCCGCTTCATTTTCATGTTGTTCTTTTTCCTGCTCATACTCCATTCGGAGCTTTTTGAGTCCCATTTTTTCCTCCTGTCTGCGTCGCCAATATTCTTCACGTTCCCTCTCCCTGGCGTCTCGTTATTTCCTCATCTCTTCTTCTTTCTGCTGCAGCTTATTTCTCTTTTCTTCGTCTGATACAGAATTTACTTTTATTTGTTCCTGCAAAACGTTGAGCTTTTCGTTCCACTCCTTTTTCTCAAAGTCTTCCTGCGTTAACTTCTTTCTATCTTCTTCTTTCCTCTTTTCTTTTTCTTTCTTTCTCTTCTCCTGCTCCTCCACCTTAAAAAGACACAAAACCACCACAAAAAGATGCAAAACCACCACAAAAAGACGCAAAACCACCACAAAAAGATGCAAAACCACCACAAAAAGATACAAAACAACCACAAAAAGATACAAAACCACCACAAAAAGATGCAAAACCACCACAAAAAGATGCAAAACCACCACAAAAAGATACAAAACCACCACAAAAAGACTCAAACCCACCAGCAGGTTCTCTTTAAAACACTCTTTTAATAAACTCTGGGATTGCTTCCACACATGTTGTCTTCACCCTGGATTCTGTTCTAAATATCGTTCAAATGAATGATAAACCAAACCTCGACATAAACGTTCATTACAAATGCGTGTAAACTGTGACAAACAGATAATAACTGTACCATCAGCCCAGGAACATGAACATCTGAACGTGTGTGTCGGTGGAAAAGCTCTTGTTGTTTCTGCAAGATGATAATGACGTTGGCCTCCTGTTGCTGAGCTGCTGGTATTTATGAGCCTGAGGCCGACACCTGGACGTCTTCAAAAACACTTCTGATGCATGTTGGGACATTTTCAGAGGTTTTGGGGTCTTGTTGGGTCCTGAGGAGCAATTATCTGTGAACATTTGGTTTTGGTTTTGGCTGCTTCATCAAAAAAAAGAGTTTTCAGTCGTGTACTTGATGCACACTTTGTGAAACATCGTTGTTTAGTTGTTGTTGATAGAGGAGGAACAATTAGGCGACTAATCCAGTCGATCGACAGGAGACAAAACTAGTCATTTTTCATGCAAAAACCTCAGAAAATCCAGAGACTTCCTGCTTTTCTCTGTTTTATATCAAATATTAGATACAAAACCACCACAAAAAGATGCAAAACCACCACAAAAAGATGCAAAACCACCACAAAAAGATGCAAAACCACCACAAAAAGATGCAAAACCACCAGAAAAGATACAAAACCACCACAAAAAGATGCAAAACCACCACAAAATGATGCAAAACCACCACAAAAAGATGCGAAACCACCACAAACAGATGCAAAACCACCAAAAAAAGACTCAAAACCACCACAAAAAGATGCAAAATCATCACAAAAAGATGCAAAACCACCAGAAAAGATGCAAAACCACCACAAAAAGATACAAAACCACCACAAAAAGATGCAAAACCACCACAAAAAGATGCAAAATCATCACAAAAAGATGCAAAACCACCAGAAAAGATGCAAAACCATCACAAAAAGATGCAAAACCACCACAAAAAGATACAAAACCGCCACAAAAAGATGCAAAACCGCCACAAAAAGATGCAAAACCACCACAAAAAGATACAAAATGACCACAAAAAGATACAAAACAACCACAAAAAGATACAAAACCACCACAAAAAGATGCAAAACCACCACAAAAAGATACAAAACCACCACAAAAAGATGCAAAACCACTACAAAAAGATGCAGAACCACCACAAAAAGATACAAAACCACCACAAAAAGATGCAAAACCACTACAAAAAGATGCAAAACCACCACAAAAAGATGCAAAACCACCACAAAAAGATACAAAACCACCACAAAAAGATACAAAACAACCACAAAAAGATGCAAAACCACCACAAAAAGATACAAAACCACCACAAAAAGATGCAAAACCACTACAAAAAGATGCAAAACCACCACAAAAAGATGCAAAACCACTACAAAAAGATGCAAAACCACTACAAAAAGATACAAAACAACCACAAAAAGATGCAAAACCACCACAAAAAGATACAAAACCACCACAAAAAGATGCAAAACCACTACAAAAAGATGCAAAACCACCACAAAAAGATACAAAACAACCACAAAAAGATGCAAAACCGCACTTTGACCCCCGCCTACTAAGCTCCGATTGGCTCGGGTGTTTTCCACCTTTAATGCGAGCATCATGGAGCGCGGCGCTTGATCTTTCCTTTAGGATTTTAGGAAACGTTCGTGTTGTGCTTTTGAAGCTGTCACGAATAAACAGTCCCCTATACACACGCACCTTAACTGCAGCGTAAACAAGCTATAGGCTCCTCAAACCTGCTCATTTAGTGAATTCAGGCCTGCGAGCGCGCACGGTTTCCACCCGCAGATGTTTTTCTCTGAGCGTCTTAATGAGAAACCCGGAGCAGAACGAGCTGCAGCTGGGACTGAAAGCGTTAAAGCTCCTTGAAACCTGTGGATTTTATAGAGGTGTCTCCTGCAGCTCTGCAGGGTTTTACATCTTCACCACATCTGGGTCAGGAGGCCCCGTACGCCTGCAGCGGCGGGCGGGACAGGCGTCTGCATGTCTGCTGTCAGGACGGACGCATAAATACCTGGAGGTCCAGGAGCTGCTCTCACTGTCGGAGCGTCCCGTCTGCAGGTGGAGCACTGAAGAGGAGGCTGAGACGCCAACATGGTCCCACTGAGGCTGGTCGCCTTCGGCTGTGAGTATCCGCTCTGCTTCACTGTCGACTCTTTGCATCTGTCGGCTGTTCACGCTTGTTCAGGAAAACCATCTCTTCTGATGCATGTTGGGACATTTCCAGAGGTTTTGGGGTCTTGTTGGGTCCTGAGGAGCAATGATCTGTGAACACTTGGTTTTGTTTTCTGCTGCTTCATCCAAAAAAAGAGGAAAGATGTTTAATTTGTTAGCTGGAAAATGACCAAACTGTTCTGAGTCGTGAAGTTTTCACGACTGTAACTGATGCAAACTTTGTGAAACATCGTTGTTTAGTCGTTGTTGATAGAGTCGGATGTCAATCTGTCGATCGACAGGAAAAAAATGTATTTCATGAGTAATTTTAATGCAAAAACGTCTAAAAATCTAGAGATCTCTGTTTTAAATCATATCATTTGGGACGTTCCTGTTGCACTTTGGAAACCTGACATTTTATCGACGATTAAGTGAGAAAATAATCTGCAGATAATGAAAATAATTGTAAATTGCAGCGCTACAAACTCGTTAAACCCTTTAAAGATCTTTCATGTTTGTTTGTTTGTTGTTTTTTGCCTCATATTAAACGTACATGAGGTGTTCGCCGTATAAAATGCAATCCCACGTCCAAATGTTATTTATTTTTTGTGTTTTTAAAAACACGATATTCGGATAAAAGCTCTTAATCTGCAGGAAACAAACATGAAAAGTAAAAATATTCGGTGACGTGTGTGTGGCGTCACTTAACCGTCACAAACAGGATCTTCTGCCTCCAAAGCCTCAGTGCAGCAACCACGAACGATTAATGCTAAAAAAAAAAGGCTTTAAAGTTTGTTTATCGTCCCAACAAATGAATATTTGGCACATTGATGATGGATTATGGTTTAATACTTTACTATTTAATCATTTGTATCCAAATCGATCCTTAAGTGATGTCGTAGTTGCTCCACAGCCTCAGTTACTGTATCTGAAACACATTTCGCTCTCAGTGTGAACCCTGAGACTCTGCTGTGTGGTTTGATTTTAATACACAGACATGCACGCGCACACACACACACACACACACACACACACACACACACACACACACACACACACACACACACACACACACACACACACACACACACACGCATCGTAGCAGTTTAAGGAGACAAAAAAAAAACATGTTGTGGTGTTTCCGTTAAATGTATTTGCGATAAAGCTATTTTTTGGTAAAGGTGTTTGTTGTTTGATGCCTGTTGACATGTTGACCTGCTGCATGTTGCCTGTTGACATGTTGACCTGCTGCATGTTGCCTGTTGACATGTTGACCTGCTGCATGTTGCCTGTCGACATGCTGCATGTTGTCTGTCGACATGCTGCATGTTGCCTGTTGACATGTTGACATGTTGCCTGTTGACATGTTGCCTGTTGCCTGTTGACATGTTGCCTGTTGCCTGTTGACATGTTGACATGTTGACCTGCTGCATGTTGCCTGTTGACATGTTGCCTGTTGACATGTTGACATGTTAACATGCTGCATGTTGCCTGTTGACATGTTGCCTGTTGACATGCTGCCTGTTGCCTGTTGACATGTTGTAAATGAATAAATGTTGTGACTCTGATGAACTTGTGTTTCCAGTGCTCGCTGCTGCTTGGTACTTCACCCGTGCTGCTGGTGAGTTTTTAATGTTATTATTGTGTTTACAGCGTTTGTTAAACATGTTAATATAGAGTTTAGTGATGAAGATGATGGTGATGATGATGATGATGTGTGTGTTTGACAGAGGGAGAGGTCATCTACGCCTGTTTCAATGAAACTGCTGAGATCACATGTGGTAAGAAAACAACGTTTATGACATTTTGAGGAAAAAAGGGGGATTTTTTTTTTTGTTGTGAATGTAAACGGGTTCTCTGGGTCCAGATGTGTGAATGTAAACAGGTTCTCTGGGTCCAGATGGATATAAACAGGTTCTCTGGGTCCAGATGGATATAAACAGGTTCTCTGGGTCCAGATGGATATAAACAGGTTCTCTGGGTCCAGATGAATGTCAACGGGTTAACTTGGGGGTTTGGGGTCTTGGGGTTTTGGGGTTTTGAGGTCTTGGGATCTTGGGGTTTTGGGGTCTTGGTGTCTTGGGGTTTTGTTGTCTTGGGGTCTTGGGGTCTTGGGGTTTGGGGGTCTTGGGATCTTGGGGTTTAGGGGTCAGGGGGTTTTGAATAATGGTAAACTTTAGCACCAAGTCCGTGATAAAACCCCCAAAACCACTGCACCAAAGAGCTGTGCATGCTTCTGTAATCGTGTTCTAAACCATTATAGACCCTAAACCTTCAACCTTCATCACACCCACATCAACTCTCCTCCTCTTCCTCCAGACGTCGGCGCCAAGATAAAGCTGGACCACATCCTGTACAAGGTCGGGGTGGGGACCAGGTGCGGGGAGGGGAAGTCCCAACCCGATGACGGCCCGGACGTCTTCTGCTCCTTCCCCTGGGCTGAGATGGTCGTGGAGGACCTGTAAGAAACACTTCCTACATGAACGCGTCTGGTTTTGTGTCCTGGTTGCCAGGGTTGTCTGTTGTTGGGTGCAGCTACTGTAGGCTGGCACTGGGTGAAATGGAGTTAGCCAATCGTGCAGCTGCTTGGGAGCCTCAGTGAAGGGGGCGTTCTTTGTCCCAGCAGCTGAGTGAGCGGAGACGGGCAACAACCAGAGTCACTATAGGCCGAGCATTCACTCCATGGACTGAGAGAAAGGAGAGGAACGCCATTCAAACGCACGCCCACATGGCTACGCTGCTCCTTGATGCTAACATCACTTTCATCTGCACTTAGCTGGAATGGCTAACGCTAACGGCTAACGCTAACTGTCAGTCAAACTCCTCTAATCCTTGTTTTGATGCTGTGGTTTTCTGGAGGGGACGGGTTCAAACAGGCTCAAACAGACTCCGGTCTCCTGGAGCTACTGGGCCGGGTCTGACCAACCTGGCAACCCCAATGCTGGACTTCTTTTTTGTTGTTGCAATGACAATCTTGAGACACCAGATGGAGCTGTTCTGCTGATTCTACACATTCAACCTTTAAGCTAACGTCTGACTGTGTTTCTGTTTGCAGCTGTGGGAACAAACGGTCCTGTCAGGTCCCCGTCACGGAGTGGGTGTTTGGAGAATACCCCTGTAAGGAGCAGACCAGGTACCTGGAGGTGTCCTACACCTGCGCCACACCACCGCCTCCTCCACCTCCACCACCGCCTCCAACCAAACCCGACTGTACGTACGCACGCACGCACAACTCCAACCTTTAACCCTTTAACCCTTTAACCCTTTAACCCTTTAAAGGTCTCAACTCAAACAGGCCCTTAAGGCAACAACTCTGTTTCCTCATGCACTGCTCACTTAACCGTCTCCTTTAGTGTCTAAACTTAACCGTCTCCTTTAGTGGTCTAAACTTAACCGTCTCCCTTAGAGACTAAACTTAACCGTCTCCTTTAGTGACTAAACTTAACTGTCTCCTTTAGTGACTGAACTTAACCGTCACCTTAAGTCGTCTAAACTTAACCGTCTCCTTTAGTCGTCCAAACTTAACCGTCTCCTTTAGTCGTCTAAACTTAACCGTCTCCTTTAGTCGTCTAAACTTAACCGTCTCCTTTAGTGTCTAAACTTAACCGTCTCCTTTAGTGACTAAACTTAACCGTCTCCTTTAGAGACTAAACTTAACCGTCTCCTTTAGTGACTAAACTTAACCGTCTCCTTTAGTGACTAAACTTAACCGTCACCTTTAGAGACTAAACTTAACCGTCTCCTTTAGTGACTAAACTTAACCGTCACCTTTAGAGACTAAACTTAACCGTCTCCTTTAGTGTCTAAACTTAACCGTCTCCTTTAGTGACTAAACTTAACCGTCTCCTTTAGAGACTAAACTTAACCGTCTCCTTTAGTCGTCTAAACTTAACCGTCTCCTTTAGAGACTAAACTTAACCGTCTCCTTTAGTGACTAAACTTAACCGTCTCCTTTAGTGACTAAACTTAACCGTCTCCTTTAGTGACTAAACTTAACCGTCTCCTTTAGTGACTAAACTTAACCGTCTCCTTTAGAGACTTAACTTAACCGTCTCCTTTACTCGTCTAAACTTAACCGTCTCCTTTACTCGTCTAAACTTAACCGTCTCCTTTAGAGACTAAACTTAACCGTCTCCTTTAGAGACTAAACTTAACCGTCTCCTTTACTCGTCTAAACTTAACCGTCTCCTTTACTCGTCTAAACTTAACCGTCTCCTTTAGTGACTAAACTTAACCGTCTCCTTTAGTGACTAAACTTAACCGTCTCCTTTAGAGACTAAACTTAACCGTCTCCTTTAGAGACTAAACTTAACCGTCTCCTTTAGTGACTAAACTTAACCGTCTCCTTTAGTGTCTAAACTTAACCGTCTCCCTTAGAGACTAAACTTAACCGTCACCTTTAGTGTCTAAACTTAACCGTCTCCTTTAGTGTCTAAACTTAACCGTCACCTTTAGTGACTAAACTTAACCGTCTCCTTTAGTGTCTAAACTTAACCGTCTCCTTTACTCATCTAAACTTAACCGTCTCCTTTAGTGTCTAAACTTAACTCGATAATGACTTCCTGTCCCGTTGTGTTGCCATGGTAGCAGCCGATAGCGTTGGGCGTAGCTGGTTGCCAGGGTTGACTGTTGTTGGGTGCAGCTACTGTAGGCAAAATGGAGATTTCCAAACCTGCAGCTGGCGATGAATCGATTTAAACCAATTTTTTTTGTTTGGACAACGTTAAAATATGAAAATCTACTTTACCTTAAAAGGTTGAATCTGTAGAAACTTTATTAAAATCTATATTTTTAATAATAATAATCCGCCCACGGCTCATTTGCACATTTAAAGCGTGCACGAACCCTTTGATTGTGTCGTGTTTGTCGTGTTAATTCTCGTTGTTGTGGTTTTTTCTCTGCAGGTGAAGACGAACCCGCGGATGAAGCCTGACGCTTTAAACAACAACAGCTTTACTGTTCGTCGCCGTGGAAACGACAGAATAAACACGCTTTGTTTGTTTGTTGTTGTTTGTTAATAAAGAAAAATCTGATATTTGAGGTTTTTAATGAACTCGTTTTCATTTAAACGTGTGTGAAGCAGTTTTCACCTGTACATGTTGAAATTATCACATTTATTTGGTCCTTTAATCCACATTAATCCCATTATCGCTGTTTTACGTCAGGATTTTTAAAAGGTCGTAAAAACACAGTTATTTTATTTGTAATAAAAGTTTTTCTCTGTGACGACGAAATAAAGACGGAATTAAATGTTTATTTTTCTGAATATTTAATTATATTTATTATATTTGTTTATTTATTATTTATATTTATTATTTATTTTTAATATTTATTTATTCTTTGATTATTTATTTTTTATATTTGTTCATTTATTATTTTATTATTATGTATTTATTGTATTTATTTATTTAGTATTTGATTATTTATTTATGATATTTATTTACTTATTCTTTTATTTACTTATTATTTTATTATTTATTCATATTTATTTATTATTTTATAATTTATTTGTTATATTTATTTAGCATATTTATTTATTATTTTATTGATTATTTATTATATTATTTACTATATTAATTATTATTAAAAAGCAGCAACAAATTCAAGCAAAAACACAAAACGTGAACATTAAATCATTTAATTTAATATTAAAAAAAGCAAAAATAAATAGAATTAATTTATTTATTTATATAATTTATAATATTAAGAATCTCTAATATGTGAATCAGCACTAACTTTACTTTATAACAGATAAACATTTATTACACCTATTTATTTATTTATTACATTTATTAAAACGTATTTATCAGAATCAGAAATGTGTTTATTTGTGTTTGTTATATTTTAGACTTTGATAAAAATAAAATAAAAACATGTTGTTAGACTTTGAGAGAGCAGCTTTCAGGAGGTTCTGGGTTCATAAAGAGTCCAGTAAAAGCGGGTCCGGTTCCGTTTCTCCGGTTCCGTTTCTCCGGTTCCGTTTCTCCGGTTCCGTTTCTCCGGTTCCTGGAGCGGAATCGAAAGTGAAAGTAGCCGCCTCCTGCAGCGCCTCTCCCCGCTGCCAGAGCCACAGTGCGTCGGTGTGTTCAGGACCAGGACCAGCAGGACCAGCAGAGCCAGGATGGATCGAGGCGAGAGTCCGCCACCCCCGGTGACCGTGGAGGGCGACTGGAGTCCGGTTCAGACCAGAACCGTGAAGAACAAGCTGCAGCTTTACTTCCTGAGCAAGAGAAAGTCGAGCGGCGGAGACTGTCGGGTGGAGGCGGAGCAGGGAGCTCCGAGGGCCGCCGTGTACTTCAGCTCCCGGGAGGGTCAGTGTCCGCGCAGCCTTCACTCTTTTGTACGCTTTAATGAACTTAAATAAACTTTAAAACACTTTAAAACTCTTTAATAAACTTTAAAACTCTTTAAAACTCTTTTAAACACCTCTGACCCGGTAAATCTCCGGGTTCATGAGAACAGAGGCCCGAGTTTCACTGCGACACTCGAGGAAGCTGCTGTCAAAGTGGGTTTAACCTGAAAACTCCACTTCCCAGCATGCACCTCACCTCCGTGTTGTTCAGATGCGTCTAAACTTAACCGTCACCTTTAGTCAACTGAACTTTTTAACACTTTACAACACACATAATAGTTATAATAATAATAATAGTTATAATAATAATAATAGTTATAATAATAATAATAATATTAATAATTATAATAGTAATAACAATAATAATAATATTAATAATAATATTAATACTAATAAAGTGTGTGCTGTGTTTGCAGTGAGGGAGCGAGTCCTCGCCCGGCAGAACCATCAGATCCTCGTGGACGATCAAACGCTCGAGTTACGTCTCATTTCTGCTTCAGTGAGTTCACACACACACACACACACACGCACACGCACGCACGCACGCACGCACACACACACACACACACACATAAACACGCACGCACACACGCACACACACACAATTACAGACACACACGCACACACACACGCACGCACACACACACGCACGCACACGCACGCACACACACACGCACGCACACACACACACACAATTACAGACACACACGCACACACAGACACGCACGCACGCACGCACACACACACACATACACATACACACACACACACATACACATACACACACATACACATACACATACACACTTTACAACACTTTTCAACACTTTACAGCACAGAGTGCAGAGGACGTGTCCCCTGTGTCGTCCCTGTCGATCACACTCTTTGTCGTTCTTTATGCTTCCATTGTTGTTGAGTCGTGACTCTTCACACCGTGTGTGGTTAAAGTGTTGTTGTGTTCTCCTCTCAGACTCCGGCCCACAGCGACGACGTCTCAGGTGAAAACGGCGTCTCAGGTGAAAACGACGACTCGGGTAAAAACGACGACTCGGGTAAAAACGACGACTCGGGTAAAAACGACGACTCAGGCAAAAACAACGACTCGGGTAAAAACGACGACTCAGGTAAAAACCACTTCACTCCAGAACAACCAAACGTTTTTGTTTTGATGATTTGTCAAAAACTTGATTTTCTCGATTCAGATTCAAAGACTCCGACGACAGAACTGGAGCCTGGAACCAGAGAGGGTAAGAACATTTAGACCACTAAAGGAGACCGTTAAGTGTAGACCACTAAAGGAGACCGTTAAGTTTAGACGACAGAGCTGGAGCCTGGAACCAGAGAGGGTAAGAACATTTAGACCACTAAAGGAGACGGTTAAGTTTAGTCACTAAAGGAGACGGTTAAGTTTAGACACTAAAGGAGACGGTTAAGTTTAGACAACTAAAGGAGACGGTTAAGTTCAGACACTAAAGGAGACGGTTAAGTTTAGAAACTAAAGGAGACGGTTAAGTTTAGACAACTAAAGGAGACGGTTAAGTTTAGTCTCTAAAGGAGACGGTTAAGTTTAGACAACTAAAGGAGACGGTTAAGTTCAGACACTAAAGGAGACGGTTAAGTTTAGACACTAAAGGAGACGGTTAAGTTCAGACACTAAAGGAGACGGTTAAGTTTAGTCTCTAAAGGAGACGGTTAAGTTTAGACAACTAAAGGAGACGGTTAAGTTCAGACACTAAAGGAGACGGTTAAGTTTAGACACTAAAGGAGACGGTTAAGTTTAGACACTAAAGGAGACGGTTAAGTTTAGACACTAAAGGAGACGGTTAAGTTTAGTCACTAAAGGAGACGGTTAAGTTTAGACACTAAAGGAGACGGTTAAGTTTAGTCACTAAAGGAGACGGTTAAGTTTAGACACTAAAGGAGACGGTTAAGTTTAGTCACTAAAGGAGACGGTTAAGTTTAGACACTAAAGGAGACGGTTAAGTTTAGTCACTAAAGGTGACGGTTAAGTTTAGTCACTAAAGGAGACGGTTAAGTTTAGACACTAAAGGAGACGGTTAAGTTTAGTCACTAAAGGAGACGGTTAAGTTTAGACACTAAAGGAGACGGTTAAGTTTAGTCACTAAAGGAGACGGTTAAGTTTAGACACTAAAGGAGACGGTTAAGTTTAGTCACTAAAGGAGACGGTTAAGTTTAGACACTAAAGGAGACGGTTAAGTTTAGACACTAAAGGAGACGGTTAAGTTTAGACACTAAAGGAGACGGTTAAGTTTAGACACTAAAGGAGACGGTTAAGTTTAGTCACTAAAGGAGACGGTTAAGTTTAGACAACTAAAGGAGACGGTTAAGTTTAGACACTAAAGGAGATGGTTAAGTTTAGACACTAAAGGAGACGGTTAAGTTTAGACACTAAAGGAGACGGTTAAGTTTAGACACTAAAGGAGACGGTTAAGTTCAGACACTAAAGGAGACGGTTAAGTTTAGACACTAAAGGAGACGGTTAAGTTTAGACACTAAAGGAGACGGTTAAGTGTAGACACTAAAGGAGATGGTTAAGTTTAGACACTAAAGGAGATGGTTAAGTTCAGACACTAAAGGAGACGGTTAAGTTCAGACACTAAAGGAGACGGTTAAGTTTAGACACTAAAGGAGACGGTTAAGTTTAGTCACTAAAGGAGACGGTTAAGTTTAGACACTAAAGGAGACGGTTAAGTTTAGACACTAAAGGAGACGGTTAAGTTTAGACACTAAAGGAGACGGTTAAGTTTAGTCACTAAAGGAGACGGTTAAGTTTAGACACTAAAGGAGACGGTTAAGTTTAGACACTGAAGGAGACGGTTAAGTTTAGACACTAAAGGAGACGGTTAAGTTCAGACACTAAAGGAGACGGTTAAGTTTAGACACTAAAGGAGACGGTTAAGTTTAGTCACTAAAGGAGACGGTTAAGTTTAGACACTAAAGGAGACGGTTAAGTTTAGACACTAAAGGAGACGGTTAAGTTTAGACACTAAAGGAGACGGTTAAGTTTAGACACTAAAGGAGATGGTTAAGCTTAGACACTAAAGGAGACGGTTAAGTTTAGTCACTAAAGGAGACGGTTAAGCTTAGACACTAAAGGAGACGGTTAAGTTTAGACGACTAAAGGAGACGGTTAAGTTCAGACACTAAAGGAGACGGTTAAGTTTAGAAACTAAAGGAGACGGTTAAGTTTAGACGACTAAAGGAGACTGTTAAGTTTAGACACTAAAGGAGATGGTTAAGTTTAGACGACTAAAGGAGACGGTTAAGTTTAGACACTAAAGGAGACGGTTAGGTTTAGACACTAAAGGAGACGGTTAAGTTTAGAAACTAAAGGAGACGGTTAAGTTTAGACGACTAAAGGAGACTGTTAAGTTTAGACACTAAAGGAGACGGTTAAGTTTAGACGACTAAAGGAGACGGTTAAGTTTAGTCACTAAAGGAGACGATTAAGTTTAGACATTAAAGGAGACGGTTAAGTTTAGACACTAAAGGAGACTGTTAAGTTTAGACACTAAAGGAGACTGTTAAGTTCCCAGTTAACGCCCTCAGAAGAACGTAACGCAGCAGGTGTGTGTCTTCGCTCCCTCTCAGAGCCGCTCCAGAGCGTCGCCGTGGTGCTGGACAACGTGCAGGACCACATGACCCTGGACCTGCTGTCCATGCTGGTGGAGAACGTGTCGGGTTTGGACGAGAGCCGCTACAGTCTGGAGGTCGTCTGGGAGAGCAACCGGGCCGTGATCACCTTCAACCAACCTGCAGGTGGGAAGTGACACCACGCTGTGTTAGCATGTTAGCATGTTAGCATGTTAGCACGGGACCAACCTAAAACTCACAATTCACTTTAAATACAGTCTTAATCTCAGTTGTTTTTTGTTATTTACGACGACTCGAGTTGGATTTAATTTATTATTTGAGGCTATTTGAAAAAAGGTGGTTAGCATGTTAGCATTGGACCAACTTAAAACTCACAGTTCACTTCAAAGTAGAAGTAATCTCTCTGCAGATGTGGAGAAGTTCCTGACAGTGAGTCGGTCGAGCCAGAAGCTGCAGAAACGTGGGCTGAGCGCTCGGCCTCTGGAGGCAGCAGAGAGCGTCCGGGTGGAGAGTCTTTCCCCAGCCGTGATTGAAGGTACGCACACGGTTAAAGCGCTGGTTTCTCTCTGCAGCGTCGACGCTTCTGCCGTCACAATGTCTGTGTTTCTGGTTCCTTCCCCAGACATGTTGGAGCTGTATTTTGAGAAGCACTGGGCTCTGCCGGACAAAATCCTCATGATCCCGAGTGAACAGGCTGCCATCGCAACGTTCAGTGACCCTAAAGGTTAGAAATGACTGTCACTACTCACGTTTAACACAGTCTCACTTAAGGTTAAAGGATAATAATAATAATAACTGTATTTGTAGCTTAAGGTGCTTACAAAGAAAGATAGAAAGATGAAATCACAGGAAGGCAAGTCTAAGTTTTAAGAAGTGATTTAAAAGAGGACACTGAATCAGCCTTGTCTCCGCGGTCGTCCCAAAGCCGAGGCGCTCTGACGCAGTCGGCAGGGCGACCGTGGCTCAATGTTTGAAGGGTCAGTGGTTCAATCCCCGCCCTGCCCTACTTGTGTCATGGTCGTTGTGTCCTTAGGCGAGACACTTCACCCACCTTGCCTCGTGTGAATGTGTCTGACTGCTGTATGTTTGAGGAGGTGGTCGGAGGCGCTGATTGGCTGCCACGCTTCCGTCAGTCGGCCCCAGGGCAGCTGGGATTACAACGTAGTTTACCACCACCATCATGTACGTCTGTGTGAATGAACCTGGACTCTGTAAAGCACCTTGAGCACTGAGAATCAAAGCCATAATAATAATAAGACAGACCCGCCCGTGGATATAAGACTGGGAACAGGCTCGTATGGGGTCAGCATGTCTGTGATGTATCCTGGGACTAGTCCAGGGTGGGCAATTCCGGTCCTGCAGAGCCACTGTCCTGCACGTTTTAGGTTTCTCTCTGCTCCAACACACCTGGTTTTAATGATTTGCTCGTTATCAAGCAGCTGAAGCTCGTCACAGTTTGATTCTTGTTAGACTCAGGTGTGTTAGACTCAGGTGTGTTCGGGTTGGGAGGAACCTAAAACATGCAGGACAGTGACTCTCGTGGACCGGACATGCCGACCCCTGGACCAGACCTTGACGAGCCTTAGAAGTGATCAATTAAACCTTCAAAACAATTCTTAAATGTACAGGGAGCCGGTGGAGTGAGGCTAAACATGGAGTGATGTGATGTCGTCTGTTAAAACCAGTGAGAAAGCATGTTTTTAACTTCTAAACAGATGTTTAGAAGTGTAAACGCAGGATCACACTAAGCCAACATTGAAGAACTAGTGTTGTACCTGGACCATATAGGTCATGGGTGTCAAAGTGATCCAGTAAAGAGTCGCTGTGGCTGCAGGTTTTCATTCCAACCAAGCAAAAACACACCTGACTCGACTTACTCAATCACCTGAACTGCCTTCACACAGTTGATTTGTTGGATCAAGTGTGTTTTTGCTTGGTTGGAATGAAAACCTGCAGCCACAGCGACTCTTTACTACATCACTTTGACACCCATGATATAGGTTGTCCATATACTTTTGGCCACATAGTGCCTCTTATGCCAGATCATAATCAATACAAATAGAACACTTAACCAAGCTTTCTTTTCTTTTATTCCCTGTGTCCCTGCAGTTGTGAAACGCATTTGCATCAAACAAGACCATGTACTGCGGTCCATACCTGTCAAGGTGTATCCGTACTACGAGTCCCTGGGCACTGCCTTGTACGGAAAAGAGCGACCCAAGTGGAAGATGCCCGAACCCTTCACAGAGCGCGTTCACCTCGTTATCTATAAGTTTCTCCTGATGAAGAAACTGTTGAAAACCATCAACGATCAGATGCGTCCGTACTTCTGCAGCGTGGACTTGGATAACCCCGAGGTGAAACTCAGCCCAACCCCGAGCTTTCTGAGACGGAAAGGTCTCACCGCCAAACACGTCGAAAACTGGATGAGTACCGCCAGAGAGGCCTTCCGTCAGCAAATGTCTGAGTACTCGGCCTTCGAATGTGCAACGAATGCGCATGCGTGGAAAGCTGCGGAAAGAGATGTCCGTTCGGTCGTCAGGGAGGACGCCGTCCTGGTTATGGACGCATCCAGGGGGGTTCTGACGGTGGCTGGCCGAGCTGACGATGTAAAACGAATCAGGGCTCCCGTGGAGAACATTGTTCTCAAAGTCATGAGTCAGATACAACGTCAAACAGACAGCGTCTCTGAGGTAATGGATATGTCCTCTGCAATGTTCTACATCCTGAGCCAGGAAGGCCTCCAGAAAGCTGTCCACGACATTTCCCCTGACATGAAACTCTCCCTCGACGAAGGCGCCCAGACGTTAACCATCACAGGACTCCCTGCAGAGGTTTACCAGACTAAGTCTTGGATCTTGGGGAAGAATGTGGGTATGACTAAAATGCAGCTGAATGTCCCTGCACATCTCCTAGACTTCCTCAAGACAGTAGATCCCATGGACATGTCGCACCACCTGTTCACATCCAAAGGCATCAGTGCCGTCTACAGCATTGAGAACAAAGGGGTTTTTCTGTGGGGGGGCTCTGAGAGCGTCCTCGTTGTTGCAGAGAGTAAGATGAAGTCGGTTTTGGCCGTGCAGACTCTGGATGTGGAAGACCAGGAAGTTCTGAAACTGCAAAACTGGGCGGACCTGAACCAACGGCTCTTGGACACCTACAACTCCTTAAATAAGAAAACAGTGGCCATTCAGATGCACCCAGAGGGAAGAGACAAGATAACGGTGGCCGGCTTTCAGGATCAAGTGAAGGAGGTCAGCAGCAGTCTGAGGGAATTCATTGGGAGCTACTCACGAGTTCAAGACACCATTCGAGTCAAGTCGTGCGCCGTGGTTCAGTTCGTTGATAAGATGAAATCACAGCATTGGTCCGGTATTGCCAAAGATAACAACGTCGAAGTCTCTTTTGATTCAGTGAGGCCAAAATTCACCCTCGCTGGGGCTCGTCTTCACGTTCAGAACGCCAAATTATGCTTTCAGGAACTGATAAGCGCTCTCTCCACTGACACCTTCATTGTGGATAAACCCGGAGCCAAGAAGTTCTTCCAGGCTCGAGGAAGCGAGTTCCTATCTACGATAATGAAGGACCTCAGCTGTGTGGTGCTGCTTCGTCCCGAGAATCAGGAGGAAGAGGAGGTAGAGAACTACGAGGAAGGAAATGGCCTTTGTTATTGCAAAGTGAAGACTGCAAATGGAGTTCTACTTTCAGTCAGCAAGGCGGACATCTGTAGCCTCAACGTGGACGCGGTGGTGAACGCAGCTAACGAGGACTTGCAGCACATCGGCGGCCTGGCGTATGCGCTTCTCAAGGCTGCAGGACCGGAGCTGCAGAAAATCAGCAATGACCACGTGGCCCAAAATGGAAAACTATGCCCGGGCGACGCCATCGTAACAGGCGCGTGTAATCTGCCTT